>NC_047554.1:22500-111513 GCF_012275295.1 Melopsittacus undulatus | reverse complement strand
TAGGGATGCATGGAGACCCCATCAATAGAGATCCCATAGGGCATGCCCATGGAGCCCCATAGAGATCCCATAGGGATGCATGGAGACCCCATAGAGACCCCATAGAGATCCCATAGGGATGCATTGGAGACCCCATAGAGATCCATAGAGACCCCATAGAGACCCCATAGAGATCCCATAGGGATGCATGGAGACCCCATAGAGACCCCATAGAGACCCCATAGAAATCCCATAGGGATCCCATAGGGATGCATGGAGACCCCATAGAGATCCCATAGGGATGCATGGAGACCCCATAGAGATCCCATAGGGATGCATGGAGACCCCATAGGATGCATGAGACCCCATAGAGATCCATAGGGATACATGGAGACCCCATAGAGATCCCGTAGGGATTACATGGAGACCCCATAGAGATCCCATAGGGATACATGGAGACCCCCATAGAGACCCCATAGGATGCATGGAGACCCCATAGGGATACATGGAGACCCCATAGGGATCCCATAGGGATGCATGGAGACCCCAATAGAGACCCATAGGGATACATGGGGATCCATAGGGGTACATGGGGATCCCATAGGGATACATGGGGATCCCATAAGGGTACATGGGGATCCCATAAGGATGCACGGACCCCCCCCAAAGGACCCCAGTATCCAAGTGGGGATGCACCCAGGGACCCCCCCAGCCCCTATAGAGGGAAACAGAGACCCCCAGAGCCCATAGAGACCCATAGACCCCCCCATAGATACCATGGACCCCATAGAGGACCCCATAGACCCCCCATAGAGACCCCATGGACCCCCATAGAGGACCCCATGACCCCCCATAGAGACCCCATGGACACCATAGAGACCCCATAGACCCCACCATAGAGACCCCATGGACACCATAGAGACCCCCATGGACACCATAGAGACCCATAAGACCCCCCATAGAGACCCCATGGACCCCCCATAGAGACCCCATGGGACCCCATAGAGACCCCATAGACCCCCCATAGAGACCCCATGGACACCATAGAGACCCCATAGACCCCCCATAGAGACCCCATGGACACCATAGAGACCCCATAGACCCCCCATAGAGACCCCATGGACCACCATAGAGACCCCATGGACCCCCCCATAGAGACCCCATGGACCCCATAGAGACCCCATGGACACCATAGAGACCACATGGACCCCCCATAGAGACCCCATGGACCCCATAGAGGACCCCATAGACCCCCCATAGATACCCATGGACACCATAGAGACCCCATAGACCCCCCATAGAGACCCCATGGACCCCATAGAGACCCCATAGACCCCCCATAGAGACCCCATGGACACCATAGAGACCCCATGGACCCCATAGAGACCCCATAGACCCCCCCATAGAGACCCCATGGACACCATAGAGACCCCATAGACCCCCCCATAGAGACCCCATGGACACCATAGAGGACCCCATAGACCCCCCATAGAGACCCCACAGACCCCCCCATAGAGACCCCATGGACCCCATAGAGACCCCATAGACCCCCCATAGAGACCCCATGGACACCATAGAGACCCCATAGACCCCCCATAGAGACCCCATGGACACCATAGAGACCCCATGGACCCCCCATAGAGACCCCATGGACCCCATAGAGACCCCATGGACACCATAGAGACCACATGGACCCCCCATAGAGACCCCATGGACCCCATAGAGACCCCATAGACCCCCCATAGATACCCATGGACACCATAGAGACCCCATAGACTCCCCATAGAGACCCCATGGACCACATAGAGACCCCATGGACCCCCCATAGAGACCCCATGGACACCATAGAGACCCCATAGACCCCCCATAGAGACCCCATGGGACACCATAGAGGACCCCATGGATACCCATGGACCCCATAGAGACCCCATGGACACCATAGAGACCCCCATAGACCCCCCATAGAGACCCCAATGGACCCCATAGAGACCCCATAGACCCCCCATAGATACCCCATGGACCCCATAGAGACCCCATGGACCCCCCATAGAGACCCCATGGACACCATAGAGAACCCATAGACCCCCCATAGAGACCCCATGGACCCCACAGAGACCCCATAGACCCCCAATAGATACCCATGGACACCATAGAGACCCCATAGACCCCTCATAGAGACCCCATGGACCCCATAGAGACCCCATGGACCCCCCATAGAGACCCCCATGGACACCATAGAGAACCCATAGACCCCCCCGTAGAGACCCCATGGACCCCACAGAGACCCCATAGACCCCCCCATAGAGACCCCATAGAGACCCCATAGAGACCCCATAGAGACCCCATAGAGACCCCATGGACCCCCCATAGAGACCCATGGACCCCATAGAGACCCCATAGACCCCCATAGAGACCCCATGGACACCATAGAGACCCCATGGACCCCCCATAGAGACCCCATAGACCCCCCATAGAGACCCCATGGACACCATAGAGACCCCATAGACCCCCCATAGAGACCCCATGGACACCATAGAGACCCCATAGACCCCCCATAGAGACCCCATAGACCCCCCATAGAGACCCCATAGGCCCCCCATAGAGACCCCATGGACCCCCCATAGAGACCCCATGGACCCCATAGAGACCCCATGGACCCCCCATAGAGACCCCATGGACCCCATAGAGACCCCATGGACCCCCCCATAGAGACCCCATGGACACCATAGAGACCCCATAGACCCCCCATAGAGACCCCATGGACACCATAGAGACCCCATAGACCCCCCCATAGAGACCCCATGGACCCCATAGAGACCCCATAGACCCCCCATAGAGACCCCATGGACCCCATAGAGACCCCATAGACCCCCCATAGAGACCCCCATGGACACCATAGAGACCCCATAGACCCCCCATAGAGACCCCATGGACACCATAGAGACCCCATAGACCCCCCATAGACACCCCATGGACACCATAGAGACCCCATAGACCCCCCATAGAGACCCCATGGACACCATAGAGACCCCATAGACCCCCATAGAGACCCCATGGACCCCATAGAGACCCCATGGACACATAGAGACCCCATAGACCCCCCATAGAGACCCCATGGACACCATAGAGACCCCATGGACCCCATAGAGACCCCATGGACCCCCCATAGAGACCCCATGGACCCCATAGAGACCCCATAGACCCCCCATAGATACCCATGGACCCCATAGAGACCCCATGGACACCATAGAGACCCCATGGACCCCCCATAGAGACCCCATGGACCCCATAGAGACCCCATAGACCCCCCATAGAGACCCCATAGACCCCCCATAGAGACCCCATAGACCCCACATGGACCCCATAGAGACCCCATAGACCCCCCATAGAGACCCCATGGACACCATAGAGACCCCATAGACCCCCCATAGAGACCCCATGGACCCCACAGAGACCCCATAGACCCCCCATAGATACCCATGGACCCCATAGAGACCCCATGGACCCCCCATAGAGACCCCATGGACCCCCCATAGAGACCCCATGGACACCATAGAGACCCCATGGACCCCATAGAGACCCCATGGACACCATAGAGACCCCATAGACCCCCATAGATACCCATGGACCCCATAGAGACCCCATAGACCCCCCATAGAGACCCCATAGACCCCCCATAGAGACCCCATGGACACCATAGAGACCCCATAGACCCCCCACAGAGACCCCATAGACCCCCCATAGAGACCCCATACACCCCCCATAGAGACCCCACGGAACCCATAGAGACCCCATGGACCCCCCATAGAGACCCCATGGACCCCATAGAGACCCCATAGACCCCCCATAGAGACCCATGGACACCATAGAGACCCCATAGACCCCCCATAGAGACCCCATGGACCCCATAGAGACCCCATAGACCCCCCATAGAGACCCCATGGACCCCATAGAGACCCCATGGACCCCACAGAGACCCCATAGACCCCCCATGGACCCCACAGAGACCCCATAGACCCCCCATAGAGACCCCATAGACCCCCCATAGAGACCCCATGGACCCCCCCATAGAGACCCCATGGACCCCCCATAGAGACCCCATGGACACCATAGAGACCCCATAGACCCCCCATAGAGACCCCATGGACCCCACAGAGACCCCATAGACCCCATGGACCCCCCATAGAGACCCCATAGACCCCCCATAGAGACCCCATGGACCCCACAGAGACCCCATAGACCCCCCCATAGAGACCCCATAGACCCCCATAGAGACCCCATAGACCCCCCATAGATACCCATGGACCCCATAGAGACCCCATAGACTCCCCATAGAGACCCCATGGACACCATAGAGACCCCATAGACCCCCCATAGAGACCCATGGACACCATAGAGACCCCATAGACCCCCATAGAGACCCATGGACCCCATAGAGACCCCATGGACCCCCCATAGAGACCCCATGGACCCCATAGAGACCCCATAGACCCCCCATAGAGACCCCATGGACACCATAGAGACCCCATGGACCCCCCATAGAGACCACATGGACCCCATAGAGACCCCATAGACCCCCCATAGAGACCCCATGGACACCATAGAGACCCCACAGACCCCCCATAGAGACCCCATGGACACCATAGAGACCCCATAGACCCCCCATAGAGACCACATAGACCCCCCACAGAGACCCCATGGACACCATAGAGACCCCATAGACCCCCCATAGAGAACCCATGGACACCATAGAGACCCCATGGACACCATAGAGACCCCATAGACCCCCCATAGATACCCATGGACCCCATAGAGACCCCATGGACCCCCCATAGAGACCCCATGGACACCATAGAGACCCCATGGACACCATAGAGACCCCATAGACCCCCCATAGAGACCCCATGGACCCCATAGAGACCCCATGGACACCATAGAGACCCCATGGACCCCATAGAGACCCCATAGACCCCCCATAGAGACCCCATGGACACCATAGAGACCCCATGGACCCCATAGAGACCCAATAGACCCCCCATAGAGACCCCATAGACCCCCCATAGAGACCCCATGGAACCCATAGAGGCCCCATAGACCCCCCATAGAGACCCCATGGACACCATAGAGACCCCATAGCCCCCCCATAGAGACCCCATGGACACCATAGAGACCCCATGGAGCCCCCATAGAGACCCCATGGACACCATAGAGACCCCATGGACCCCCCCATAGAGACCCCATGGACCCCACAGAGACCCCATAGACCCCCCATAGAGACCCCATGGACACCATAGAGACCCCATAGACCCCCATAGAGACCCCATGGACCCCCCATAGAGACCCCATGGACACCATAGAGACCACATGGACCCCCCATAGAGACCCCATGGACACCATAGAGACCCCATAGAGACCCCATGGACCCCATAGAGACCCCATAGACCCCCCCATAGATACCCCATGGACCCCATAGAGACCCCATGGACCCCCCATAGAGACCCCATGGACACCATAGAGACCCCATAGACCCCCCATAGAGACCCCATGGACACCATAGAGACCCCATGGACCCCCCATAGATACCCATGGACCCCATAGAGACCCCATGGACACCATAGAGACCCCATAGACCCCCCATAGAGACCCCATGGACACCACAGAGACCCCATAGACCCCCCATAGAGACCCCATGGACCCCCCATAGAGACCCCACGGACCCCCCCATAGAGACCCCATGGACACCATAGAGACCCCATAGACCCCCCATAGAGACCCCATGGACACCATAGAGACCCCATAGACCCCCCATAGATACCCCATGGACCCCATAGAGACCCCATAGACCCCCCATAGAGACCCCATGGACACCATAGAGACCCCATGGACCCCCCATAGAGACCCCATGGACACCATAGAGACCCCATAGACCCCCCATAGAGACCCCATGGACCCCATAGAGACCCCATAGAGACGCCATAGAGACCCCATAGACCCCCCATAGAGACCCCATAGAGACCCCATAGAGACCCCATGGACCCCCCATAGAGACCCCATGGACCCCATAGAGACCCCATAGACCCCCCATAGAGACCCCATAGAGACCCCATGGACCCCCCATAGAGACCCCATGGACACCATAGAGACCCCATAGACCCCCCATAGAGACCCCATAGAGACCCCATAGAGACCCCATGGACCCCATAGAGACCCCATAGACCCCCCATAGAGACCCCATAGAGACCCCATAGAGACCCCATAGACCCCCCATAGAGACCCCATGGACACCATAGAGACCCCATAGACCCCCCATAGAGACCCCATAGAGACCCCATAGAGACCCCATGGACCCCATAGAGACCCCATAGACCCCCCATAGAGACCCCATAGAGACCCCATAGAGGACCCCATAGACCCCCCATAGAGACCCCATGGACCCCATAGAGACCCCATGGACACCATAGAGACCCCATAGACCCCCCATAGAGACCCCATGGACCCCCCATAGAGACCCCATAGACTCCCCATAGAGACCCCATGGACCCCCCATAGAGACCCCATGGACACCATAGAGACCACATGGACCCCCCATAGAGACCCCATGGACCCCATAGAGACCCCATAGACCCCCCATAGAGACCCCATAGAGACCCCATAGAGACCCCATAGACCCCCCATAGAGACCCCATAGACCCCCCATAGAGACCCCATAGAGACCCCATAGAGACCCCATAGACCCCCCATAGAGACCCCATAGAGACCCCATAGAGACCCCATAGAGACCCCATAGAGACCCCATAGACCCCATAAGCCCCTCACCATATGTGGGTACTTCTCGGGGTCAGTGACACTGATGTCAGTCAGCTTAATGTTCAGGTACTGGGGGGGGGGGGGGGTTAGAGATGGCAGAGACCCCCCCAGCCCCATAGATACCCCCATTGAACCCCCAGCCCCATAGATACCCCATTGAACCCCCCAGCCCCATAGATACCCCATTGAACCCCCCAGCCCCATAGATACCCCATTGAACCCCCCAGCCCCATAGATACCCCATTGAACCCCCCAGCCCCATAGATACCCCATTGACCCCCCCAGCCCCATAGATACCCCATTGAACCCCCCAGCCCCATAGATACCCCATTGAACCCCCCAGCCCCATAGATACCCCATTGAACCCCCCCAGCCCCATAGATACCCCATTGAACCCCCCAGCCCCATAGATACCCCATTGAACCCCCCAGCCCCATAGATACCCCCATTGAACCCCCCAGCCCCATAGATACCCCCATTGAACCCCCAGCCCCATAGATACCCCATTGAACCCCCCAGCCCCATAGATACCCCCATTGAACCCCCCAGCCCCATAGATACCCCATTGAACCCCCCAGCCCCATAGATACCCCATTGAACCCCCCAGCCCCATAGATACCCCATTGAACCCCCCAGCCCCATAGATACCCCCACTGAACCCTCCAGCCCCATAGATACCCCCATTGACTCTCCAGAGCCCCATAGATACCCCATTGAACCCCCCAGCCCCATAGATACCCCATTGAACCCCCCAGCCCCATAGATACCCCCATTGAACCCCCCAGCCCCATAGATACCCCATTGACCCTCCAGCCCCATAGATACCCCATTGAACCCCCCAGCCCCATAGATACCCCCATTGAACCCCCCAGCCCCATAGATACCCCCATTGAACCCCCCAGCCCCATAGATACCCCCATTGAACCCCCCAGCCCCATAGATACCCCATTGAACCCCCCAGCCCCATAGATACCCCATTGAACCCCCCAGCCCCATAGATACCCCCATTGAACCCCCCAGCCCCATAGATACCCCATTGAACCCCCCAGCCCCATAGATACCCCCATTGAACCCCCAGCCCCATAGATACCCCCATTGAACCTCCCAGCCCCATAGATACCCCATTGAACCCTCCAGCCCCATAGATACCCCATTGAACCTCCCAGCCCCATAGATACCCCATTGAACCCCCCAGCCCCATAGATACCCCATTGAACCCCCCAGCCCCATAGATACCCCATTGAACCCCCCAGCCCCATAGATACCCCATTGAACCCCCCAGCCCCATAGATACCCCATTGACCCTCCACAGCCCCATAGATACCCCCATTGAACCCCCCAGCCCCATAGATACCCCATTGAACCCCCCAGCCCCATAGATACCCCCATTGACCCTCCAGCCCCATAGATACCCCATTGAACCCCCCAGCCCCATAGATACCCCCATTGAACCCCCCAGCCCCATAGATACCCCATTGAACCCCCCAGCCCCATAGATACCCCATTGACCCCCCCAGCCCCATAGATACCCCATTGAACCCCCCAGCCCCATAGATACCCCCATTGAACCCCCAGCCCCATAGATACCCCCATTGAACCCCCCAGCCCCATAGATACCCCATTGACCCCCCCCAGCCCCATAGATACCCCATTGACCCCCCCAGCCCCATAGATACCCCATTGAACCCCCCCAGCCCCATAGATACCCCATTGAACCCCCCAGCCCCATAGATACCCCATTGAACCCCCCAGCCCCATAGATACCCCATTGAACCCCCCAGCCCCATAGATACCCCATTGAACCCCCCAGCCCCATAGATACCCCATTGAACCCCCCAGCCCCATAGATACCCCATTGAACCCCCCAGCCCCATAGATACCCCCATTGACCCTCCAGAGCCCCATAGATACCCCATTGAACCCCCCAGCCCCATAGATACCCCATTGAACCCCCCAGCCCCATAGATACCCCATTGAATCCCCCAGCCCCATAGATACCCCCATTGAACCCCCAGCCCCATAGATACCCCATTGACCCTCCACAGCCCCATAGATACCCCCATTGAACCCCCCAGCCCCATAGATACCCCATTGACCCTCCAGAGCCCCATAGATACCCCATTGAACCCCCCAGCCCCATAGATACCCCCATTGAACCCCACAGCCCCATAGATACCCTCAGAGCCCCATAGATGCCCCCAGAGCCCCCCCAGAGCCCCATAGATACCCTCAGAGCCCCATAGATACCCTCAGAGGCCCCCCCAGCCCCATAGATGCCCCCAGAGCCCCATAAGTGCCCCCTCCCTGCCCCACAGCCCCATAGATGACCCCAGAGCCCCATAGATGACCCCTCCCTGCCCCACAGCCCCATAGACACCCTCAGAGCCCCATAGATACCCTCAGAGCCCCCCCACAGCCCCATAGATGCCCCCAGAGCCCCATAAGTGCCCCCTCCCTGCCCCACAGCCCCATAGACACCCTCAGAACCCCATAGATACCCTCAGAGCCCCCCCCAGCCCCATAGATGCCCTCAGAACCCCATAGATGACCCCAGAGCCCCATAGGTGACCCCTCCCTGCCCCCCAGCCCCATAGATACCCTCAGAGCCCCATAGATGCCCCCAGAGCCCCATAAGTGCCCCCTCCCTGCCCCACAGCCCCATAGACACCCTCAGAACCCCATAGATGCCCCCAGAGCCCCATAGATGCCCCCAGAGCCCCCCCATAGACACCCTCAGAGCCCCATAGATACCCTCAGAACCCCATAGATGCCCTCAGAGCCCCCCCCAGCCCCATAGATGCCCCCAGAGCCCCCCCCCAGCCCCATAGATGCCTGCAGAGCCCCATAAGTGCCCCCTCCCTGCCCCACAGCCCCATAGACACCCTCAGAGCCCCTCCCAGCCCCATAGACACCCTCAGAGCCCCATAAGTGCCCCCTCCCTGCCCCACAGCCCCATAGACACCCCCAGAGCCCCATAGATGCCCCCAGCCCCATAGATGCCCCCAGAGCCCCATAGATGCCCCCAGCCCCATAGATGCCCCCAGAGCCCCATAGATGCCCCCACAGCCCCATAGATGCCCCCAGCCCCATAGATGACCCCTCCCTGCCCCACAGCTCCCCCCATACCTGATCCACTGAGTGCAGGGTCCCACAGATGCTGCCGAGAGAAACGGGGGGGTCATGGGGGCTACAGGGAGCTATGGGGTGTCCATAGGGCTCTATGGGGCTCTATGGGGTCTCTATGGGTCGCTATAGGTCTCTATGGGGTCTCTAAGGATCTCTATGGGGCTCTATGAGGTGTCTATGGGGACCTATGGTCTCTATCGGGCTCTATGGGGTTCCTATGGGGACTATGGGTCCCTATAGGTCTCTATGGGGTCTCTATGGGTCTCTATGGGTCTCTATGGGTCTCTATGGGTCTCTATGGGTCTCTATGGGGTCTCTAAGGGTCTCTATGGGTCACTATGGGTCTCTATGGGGTCTCTATGGGTCCCTATGGGTCTCTATGGGTCACTATGGGTCCCTATAGGTCTCTATGGGTCACTATGTGTCTCTATGGGTCCCTATAGGTCTCTATGGGTCTCTATGGGTCCCTATAGGTCTCTATGGGTCTCTATAGGTCCCTATAGGTCTCTATGGGTCCCTATAGGTCACTATGGGTCCCTATAGGTCTCTATGGGTCTCTATGGGGTCTCTATGGGTCTCTATGGTCCCTATAGGTCTCTATGGGTCTCTATAGGTCTCTGTGGGTCTCTATGGGGTCTCTATAGGTCTCTATAGGTCTCTATGGGTCTCTATAGGTCTCTATAGGTCTCTATAGGTCTCTATGGGTCCCTATAGGTCTCTATAGGTCTCTATAGGTCTCTATAGGTCTCTATGGGTCCCTATAGGTCTCTATAGGTCCCTATAGGTCCCTATAGGTCTCTATAGGTCTCTATAGGTCTCTATACGTCCCTATAGGTCTCTATAGGTCTCTATAAGTCCCTATAGGTCTCTATGGGTCCCTATAGGTCTCTATAGGTCCCTATAGGTCTCTATAGGTCTCTATAGGTCTCTATACGTCCCTATAGGTCTCTATAGGTCTCTATAAGTCCCTATAGGTCTCTATAGGTCTCTATAGGTCCCTATGGGTCTCTATAGGTCCCTACAGGTCACTATGGGTCTGTATGGGTCCCTATAGGTCTCTATGGGTCTGTATGGGTCCCTATGGGTCTCTATGGGTCCCTATAGGTCTCTATAGGTCTCTATAAGTCTCTATAGGTCTCTATGGGTCCCTATAGGTCTCTATAGGTCTCTATAGGTCTCTATGGGTCTCTATAGGTCCCTATGGGTCTCTATAGGTCTCTATATGTCTCTATAGGTCTCTATAGGTCTCTATATGTCTCTATATGTCCCTATGGGTCTCACCTCAGGTCATTCTTCAGCTCCACGACCACGTCCTTCCCAACCAGCGACTTAAAGAACGAGTAGAAGAGCTGCGGGGGGGGGGGGGGGGGGTCACCGTGAGGTCACCGTGAGGTCACCGGAGGTCACCGCGGGGTCACCCCCCCCCCCCCCCCCCCCCCGGTCCCGTTCTCACCATGGCGGCCGCTCCGGAACGTGCCCCCCCCCCAATCTCCCGCCAGCAGCGCGCGCGCCGCGCGGGCCACGCCCCCTTCCGCTGACGTGACCACGCCCACTTCCCTACGTGACCACGCCCCCTCGCGTTGAGGCCACGCCCCCTCCCCCTTACGCTGTGACCACGCCCCCTCCAGCTGAGGCCACGCCCCCGCTGAGGTCACGCCCCCCTGACGTTGAGGCCACGCCCCCTGACGTCGAGGCCACGCCCCCTTCCGGTGTAGCCACGCCCCCCGGACGCGGGGGCAGCGCGGGAAGTGAGTCACCCCCCTCGAGAGAGAGGGGGGCAAAGGTCAAGGGGAGGGGCCAAGGGGGAAGCAGCGTGTGTGTCACGTGTCACGTGTCACATATGGCACACATGTAACACGTGTCACGTGTCACACGTGTCACATGTCACACATGCACCCCCCCATGAGTCCCCTATGGCCCATGTGTGACACGTGTGTAACATGTATCACATGTCCCATAGCCCATATCCCATAATATTCCATATCCTATATCCCATGTCCCATGTCCCACATTGCATACCCCATACCCCATGTCCCATACCCCACGTCATATGTCCCATGTCCCATACCCCATATCCCATAATATGCCATACCCCATATCCCATACCCCATATCCCATACCCCATATCCCATGTCCCATACCCCATATCCCATGTCCCATGTCCCACATCCCATACCCCATATCATACGTCCCATACCCCACATCACATACCCCATGTCCCATACCCCACGTCACATGTCCCATACCCCATATCCCATATCCCATATCCCATACCCCATACCCCATATCCCATACCCCATATCCCATATCCCATACCCCATACCCCATACCCCATACCCCATATCCCATACCCCATATCCCATATCCCATATCCCATACCCCATACCCCATATCCCATACCCCATATCCCATATCCCATACCCCATACCCCATACCCCATACCCCATATCCCATATCCCATATCCCATACCCCATATCCCATACCCCATATCCCATACCCCATATCCCATACCCCATATCCCATATCCCATACCCCATACCCCATACCCCATACCCCATATCCCATATCCCATATCCCATACCCCATATCCCATACCCCATATCCCATATCCCATATCCCATATCCCATACCCCATATCCCATACCCCATACCCCATACCCCATATCCCATATCCCATACCCCATACCCCATATCCCATATCCCATATCCCATATCCCATACCCCATACCCCATATCCCATATCCCATACCCCATACCCCATACCCCATATCCCATATCCCATACCCCATATCCCATATCCCATATCCCATATCCCATACCCCATATCCCATATCCCATATCCCATACCCCATACCCCATACCCCATATCCCATACCCCATACCCCATATCCCATACCCCATACCCCATATCCCATACCCCATACCCCATATCCCATATCCCATATCCCATATCCCATACCCCATATCCCATATCCCATACCCCATACCCCATACCCCATATCCCATATCCCATATCCCATACCCCATACCCCATACCCCATACCCCATATCCCATATCCCATATCCCATACCCCATATCCCATACCCCATATCCCATATCCCATATCCCATATCCCATACCCCATATCCCATACCCCATACCCCATACCCCATATCCCATATCCCATACCCCATACCCCATATCCCATATCCCATATCCCATATCCCATACCCCATACCCCATATCCCATATCCCATACCCCATACCCCATACCCCATATCCCATATCCCATACCCCATATCCCATATCCCATATCCCATATCCCATACCCCATATCCCATATCCCATATCCCATACCCCATACCCCATACCCCATATCCCATACCCCATACCCCATATCCCATACCCCATACCCCATATCCCATACCCCATACCCCATATCCCATATCCCATATCCCATATCCCATACCCCATATCCCATATCCCATACCCCATACCCCATACCCCATATCCCATATCCCATATCCCATACCCCATATCCCATATCCCATACCCCATATCCCATATCCCATATCCCATATCCCATACCCCATACCCCATATCCCATATCCCATATCCCATATCCCATACCCCATATCCCATATCCCATACCCCATACCCCATATCCCATACCCCATATCCCATATCCCATATCCCATACCCCATATCCCATATCCCATATCCCATATCCCGTGTCCCTCCCATCCCACGCTGGGCAGGACCGGGTGGGGTTGGACCGGATGGACCTGCCCCGTGGTGTCCCCGTCACCCTCCTGTCACCCATTGACACCCATTGTCACCCATTGACACCCATTGACACCCATTGTCACCCATTGTCACCCATTGACACCCATTGACACCCATTGACACCCACTGACACCCATTGACACCCATTGTCACCGTCACCGTCACCGTCACCCCCTCCTGCCATGGCCATATAAGGGCAGCCCCACAGCCCCATAGCACCCACAGGAACCGGCAGGTGAGCAGGGACATGGGGCAGGGGAGAGGGATGTGGGGTATGGGGTGTGGGATATGGGGTATGGGATATGGGGTATGGGATATGGGTATGGGATATGGGATATGGGATATGGGATATGGAGTATGGGATATGGGACATGGGGTATGGGGTATGGGATATGGGGTATGGGATATGGGGTATGGGATATGGGTATGGGGTATGGGATATGGGATATGGGATATGGAGTATGGGATATGGGACATGGGGTATGGGGTATGGGATATGGGGTATGGGATATGGGTATGGGGTATGGGATATGGGGTATGGGATATGGGATGTGGGATATGGGGTATGGGATATAGGATATGGGGTATAGGGATATGGGGTATGGGATATGGAGTATGGGGTATGGGATATAGGATATGGGATATAGGATACAGGGTATGAGATATGGAGTATGGGGTATGGGATATGGAGTATGGGATGTGGGATATAGGGATATGGGATGTGGGGTATGGGATGTGGGATATAGGATACAGGGCATGAGATATGGGGTATGGGATATGGAGTATGAGATAGGGGATGTGGGATATAGGGATATGGGATGTGGGGTATGGGGTATGGGATATGGAGGATGGGATATGGGATGTGAGATACAGGGATATGGGATATGGGTTATAGGGATATGGGATATAGGGATATGTGATATAGGGATATGGGATATGGGATGTGGGATATAGGGATATGGGATATGGGATATAGGGATATGTGATATAGGGATATGGGATATGGGATGTGGGATATAGGGATATGGGATATAGGGATATGTGATATAGGGATATGGGATATGGGATGTGGGATATAGGGATATGGGATATAGGGATATGTGATATAGGGATATGGGATATGGGATATGGGGTATGGGATATGGGATATAGGATATAGGGATATGGGATATAGGATATAGGAATATAGGATATAGGGATATGGGATGTGGGATATGGGATATAGGATATAGGGATATGGGATATGGGCTATGGGCTATGGGATATAGGATATAGGGATATGGGATATGGGCTATGGGCTATGGGATATAGGATATAGGGATATGGGATATGGGATATAGGATATAGGGATATGGGGTATGGGATATGGGATATAGGATACAGGGATATGGGATATAGGATATAGGATATAGGGTATGGGATATGGGATGTGGGATATAGGATATAGGATATAGGGTATGGGATATGGGATATGGGATATGGGATATAGGATATAGGGATATGGGCTATGGGATATAGGATATAGGGATATGGGCTATGGGATATAGGATATAGGGATATGGGATATGGGATATAGGATATAGGGCTATGGGCTATGGGCTGTGGGTCTGACCCCATCCCTGCTCTGCACCAGGATGTGCTCTGGTGCTCAGTGTCTGGTGAACCTCCTGCGCTGGATCTGGGGCATCGTGCGGCGCCTCTGGGGGGGGCATGGAGGTGAGGGATCCTATAGGGGTATGGATCCTATAGGGGTATGGATCCTATAGGGGTATGGATCCTATAGAGGGGTATGGATCCTATAGGGGGTATGGATCCCATAGGGGGGTATGGATCCTATAGGGGTATGGATCCTATAGGGGTATGGATCCTATAGGGGGGTATGGATCCCATAGGGGGTATGGATCCCATAGGGGTATGGATCCCATAGGGGGTATGGATCCCATAGGGGTATGGATCCCATAGGGGGATGGATCCCATAGGGGTATGGATCCCATAGGGGGGTATGGATCCCATAGGGGGGTATGGATCTCATAGGGGGGTATGGATCCCATAGGGGGGTATGGATCCTATAGGGGTATGGATCCTATAGGGGTATGGATCCTATAGGGGGGTATGGATCCTATAGGGGTATGGATCCTATAGGGGGGTATGGATCCTATAGGGGTATGGATCCCATAGAGGGTATGGATCCCATAGAGGGTATGGATCTCATAGGGGGGTATGGATCCCATAGGGGTATGGATCCCATAGAGGGATATGGATCCCATAGGGGTATGGATCCCATGGGGGGTATGGATCCTATAGGGGGGTATGGATCCCATAGGGGGGGATGGATCCCATAGGGGTATGGATCCCATAGGGGGTATGGATCTCATAGGGGGGTATGGATCCTATAGGGGGGTATGGATCCCATAGGGGGATGGATCCCATAGGGGGGTATGGATCCCATAGAGGGGTATGGATCCCATAGAGGGGTATGGATCCCATAGGGGGGAATGGATCCCATAGGGGGGGATGGATCCCATAGGGGGTATAGATCCTTTAGGGGTATGGATCCCATAGAGGGTATGGATCCTATAGGGGGGTATGGATCTCATAGGGGGGTATGGATCCCATAGGGGGGGATGGATCCCATAGGGGTATGGATCCCATAGGGGGGTATGGATCCCATAGGGGGGGATGGATCCCATAGGGGGTATGGATCCCATAGGGGTATGGATCCCATAGAGGGGTATGGATCCCATAGGGGGGACACCATGGGGGGGTCAAGGTCACCACTGACCCTCCCCCCCCCTCTCCCCCCACAGTGACCCCCCCTCCCCCCGCGGCTGAACGAAGGACACTGGTGCCGGATAAACAGGACTGAGCCCCTCCCCCCCCCGGACCTGAACCCCCCAATGGGGACCCTGAACCCCCCAATGGGGAACATGGACCCCAATGGGGACACTGAACCCCCCAATGGGGAACATGGACCCCAATGGGGACACTGAACCCCAATGGGACACTGAACCCCCCAATGGGGACACTGAACCCCAATGGGGACCCTGAACCCCAATGGGGACCATGAACCCCAATGGGGACACTGAACCCCAATGGGGACCCTGAACCCCCCAATGAGACCCTGAACCCCAATGGGGACCCTGAACCCCAATGGGGACACTGAACCCCAATGGGGAACATGAACCCCAATGGGGACACTGAACCCCAATGGGGAACATGGACCCCAATGGGGACACTGAACCCCAATGGGGACACTGAACCCCAATGGGGAACATGAACCCCAATGGGGACACTGAACCCCAATGGGGAACATGGACCCCAATGTGACCCTGAACCCCAATGGGGACCATGAACCCCAATGGGGACCCTGAACCCCAATGAGACACTGAACCCCAATGGGACCATTCCAGGCAATAAATACCCTTGAAGCCACATCCATGTCTGTCCGTGTGGGAAATGGGATCCTCATCCTCATCTTCATCCCATCCCATCCCCATCCCCATCCCATCCCCATCCCATCCCATCCCATCCCATCCCCATCCCATCCCCATCCCATCCCCATCCCATCCCATCCCCATCCCATCCCCATCCCATCCCATCCCCATCCCATCCCATCCCATCCCATCCCCATCCCATCCCATCCCATCCCCATCCCCATCCCATCCCATCCCCATCCCCATCCCATCCCCATCCCATCCCATCCCCATCCCCATCCCATCCCATCCCATCCCCATCCCCATCCCATCCCATCCCATCCCCATCCCATCCCCATCCCATCCCCATCCCCATCCCCATCCCATCCCATCCCCATCCCATCCCCATCCCATCCCCATCCCATCCCCATCCCATCCCATCCCATCCCATCCCATCCCATCCCATTCCCATCCCATCCCATCCCCATCCCCATCCCATCCCCATCCCATCCCATCCCATCCCATCCCATCCCCATCCCATCCCATCCCCATCCCCATCCCATCCCCATCCCCATCCCATCCCCATCCCATCCCATCCCCATCCCATCCCATCCCATCCCCATCCCCATCCCATCCCATCCCATCCCATCCCATCCCCATCCCATCCCCATCCCATCCCCATCCCCATCCCATCCCCATCCCCATCCCATCCCCATCCCATCCCCATCCCATCCCCATCCCATCCCCATCCCATCCCCATCCCCATCCCATCCCCATCCCCATCCCCATCCCATCCCCATCCCATCCCATCCCATCCCCATCCCATCCCATCCCATCCCCATCCCATCCCCATCCCATCCCCATCCCATCCCCATCCCATCCCCATCCCATCCCCATCCCATCCCCATCCCATCCCATCCCATCCCATCCCCATCCCATCCCATCCCATCCCATCCCCATCCCATCCCATCCCATCCCATCCCCATCCCATCCCATCCCATCCCATCCCCATCCCCATCCCATCCCCATCCCCATCCCATCCCCATCCCATCCCCATCCCATCCCATCCCATCCCATCCCATCCCCATCCCCATCCCATCCCCATCCCCATCCCATCCCCATCCCCATCCCATCCCATCCCATCCCATCCCCATCCCATCCCCATCCCATTCCCATCCCATCATCACCCCATAGCAATGGGGTCAATGGGGTCAATGGGACAAGGCCCCATGGGCTGGAGGTGTCACCATCTGCTATCAGTCAGTGCCAGGAAGGGATCAATTAACCCTAATGACCCTGATGAGACACACCCGGATCCTGCTGACTCATCCCAAGCCCTGTGGATCCACCTCATGATCCTATATCCCATATCCTATATCCCATATCCCATATCCCATATCCCATGTCCCATGTCCCATATCCCCATATCCCATATCCCATATCCCATATCCCATATCCCATATCCCATGTCCCATGTCCCATATCCCCATATCCCATATCCCATGTCCCATATCCCATATCCCATATCCCATGTCCCATATCCCATGTCCCATGTCCCATATCCCATATCCCATATCCCATATCCCATGTCCCATATCCCATATCCCATATCCCATGTCCCATATCCCATGTCCCATATCCCATATCCCATATCCCATATCCCATATCCCATGTCCCATGTCCCATATCCCATATCCCATACCCCATATCCCCATATCCCATGTCCCATGTCCCATATCCCATATCCCATATCCCATATCCCATATCCCATATCCCCATATCCCATGTCCCATGTCCCATATCCCATATCCCATATCCCATATCCCCATGTCCCATATCCCATATCCCATATCCCATATCCCATATCCCATGTCCCATGTCCCATGTTCCCATATCCCATATCCCATATCCCATGTCCCATATCCCATATCCCATGTCCCATATCCCATATCCCATATCCCATATCCCATATCCCATATCCCATGTCCCATGTCCCATGTTCCCATGTCCCATATCCCATATCCCATGTCCCATGTCCCATATCCCATATCCCATGTCCCATATCCCATGTTCCCATGTCCCCATGTCCCCATGTCCCATGTCCCATGTCCCCATGTCCCATGTCCCATATCCCATATCCCATGTCCCATGTCCCCATGTCCCCATGTCCCCATGTTCCCATGTCCCCATGTCCCATGTTCCATGTCCCCATGTCCCATATCCCCATGTCCCATATCCCATATCCCATGTCCCCATGTCCCCATGTCCCCATGTCCCATGTCCCATGTCCCATATCCCCATGTCCCATATCCCATATCCCATGTCCCATGTTCCCATGTCCCATGTCCCATGTCCCCATATCCCCATGTTCCCATGTTCCCATGTCCCATGTCCCATATCCCATGTCCCCATGTCCCATGTCCCATGTCCCCATATCCCATGTCCCATGTCCCATGTCCCATGTCCCATATCCCCATGTCCCATATCCCATATCCCATGTCCCATGTTCCCATGTCCCATGTCCCATGTCCCCATATCCCCATGTTCCCATGTTCCCATATCCCATATCCCATATCCCATGTCCCCATGTCCCATGTTCCCATGTCCCCATATCCCCATGTCCCCATGTCCCATGTCCCCATGTTCCCATGTCCTATGTCCCATGTCCCCATGTCCCATATCCCATGTCCCATATCCCATATCCCATGTCCCCATGTCCCCATGTCCCATGTCCCATATCCCATATCCCATATCCCATATCCCATATCCCATATCCCATATCCCATATCCCATATCCCCATGTTCCCATGTCCCATGTTCCCATATCCCCATGTCCCCATGGATCAGGAAGCACCAACCCCAATGGGGTCGAATTCCATAGGGACCAGCTGTTACCCCATCCTGGAGCCCCAATTCCCGTTTAACCCCATTAAGGTGCCTGGAAAACTTGGAATAATCCCATATTCTTGTGGATATCCCATTAATAAAGGGATAAATAGGATAAAATGGGATAAATGGGATAAATGGGATATAATGGGATGGATTAAACCAGAATCCATAGGATCAAGTGGAAGGTTTCCGCTTCCCAGTGATGCTCCTTATGCCCTTCCCAAGGGTTGGAATCTGCTCCAGGATAAAGGAAGTAACTGGGAAGTAAATGGGAAGTAAATGGGGAGTAAATGGGGAGTAAATGGGAAGTAAATGGGAAGTAAATGGGAAGTAACTGGGAAGTAAATGGGGAGTAACTGGGAAGTAAATGGGAAGTAAATGGGAAGTAACTGGGAAGTAAATGGGAAGTAAATGGGAAGTAAATGGGGAGTAAATGGGAAGTAAATGGGAAGTAAATGGGAAGTAACTGGGAAGTAAATGGGAAGTAAATGGGAAGTAAATGGGAAGTAAATGGGAAGTAACTGGGAAGTAAATGGGAAGTAAATGGGATTACTGGGACACGTTATCCCTGGAATCCTCCTGCTTATCCCTGTTCATTCCTCCTCCATCCCCGTTTATTCCCCTATCCCATCTGCTCCATCTCGTCCCTATAGGGGCTTATTTGCCCCTATGGATTGGGTACATTCCTACCCATCCCTATGGATCTGGGCAGGGGGATGGGAGGGGTTAAGGTCCCAATCCCTTAGGAAAAGCCATTCCCAATGCTGGGAATGGGATCCAGGCTCAGCCATCACTTGGGGCTGCGCTTGCAGGGACCCTATGGAGCATCCCACAGGTCATTCCCATGCTTCCAGAGCTCGGGAATGCTGCACCCTGGGGCTATTGCAGCTGAATGGGATGTATGGATGGGCCATCAGCAGCAGTAGGGTGGGGGGGGGGGGGGGGGGGGGGAGGAGTTTCCCATAGGATTGGGCACCTGGAGATCCTATTCCCGGTTTCGGACCCGTTTCCTGTGGGGTTTGCTCCTTCGCCCATGCTGCTCCCGGCTCCCTGCTTCCACATGGGATTGATCCATAGGGATGAGGTGCCTGGATCTGAAGGGGTAAGCGTCTCCCGACCCCAATTCCTTAGGGATGAGCATCTCCAGGTCCCAATTCCCTATGGATGAGCATATCCCGACCCCAATTCCTTAGGGATGAGCATATCCCGACCCCAATTCCTTAGGGATGAGCATGTCCCGACCCCAATTCCCTAAGGATGAGCATCTCCCGACCCCAATCCCCTATGGATGAGCATCTCCCGACCCCAATTCCTTAGGGATGAGCATATCCCGATCCCAATTCCCTAAGGATGCACATCTCCAGGTCCCAATCCCCTATGGATGCACATCTCAGATCCCAATTCCCTAAGGATGAGCATATCCCGACCCCAATTCCCTAAGGATGAGCATCTCCCGACCCCAATTCCTTAGGGATGAGCATCTCCCGACCCCAATTCCCTATGGATGCACATCTCAGATCCCAATTCCCTATGGATGCACATCTCAGACCCCAATTCCCTAAGGATGAGCATCTCCCGACCCCAATTCCTTAGGGATGAGCATCTCAGATCCCAATTCCCTATGGATGAGCATATCCCGACCCCAATTCCCTATGGATGCACATCTGGATACAAGGGGAGTAAAACCGGGATAAGAACGGGATAAATCGGGATAAACCCGATGGAAATAGGGAAAACCAATGGGAAATGGGGGGGGGGGATTGGGAACAGGCGTTTTCCGCCCCATAACCATGGGGTTGGTGCCTCCCTGCCCCCATCCCGACCATGGGTCCCAGGTATGGGATTCCCATCGGGAATGGGGTGAATCCGTCGGGATTCGGGTCAGTTCCCACCTCCGGGTCGGGGCCATCCGGATGCGTTCGGGTTTTGGGGTAAAATCTCGAGGTTTCCTTTAATTTCGGGGTCAGTTTTTGTCGCGTTCGGGAATTTTTGGGGCTGAATTCGTCTTTTTTTTCAAAAATTTGGGTCTTCGGGGTTGTTTTTTTTTAAATTTTTTGATATTTTGGTTCTTTTTGGGGCTTTTTTTGTGGGTTTTTTGGCTCTTTCCACTTTTTATTTGTCCCTTCGGGCTCCGAAAATTGATTTTAAATCTTGATTATTTTGGTTTAAAAAGTTGGTTTTTTAGTTTTGACTTTGCGACTTTTGGGTTTTTTTGGTGGTTTTTGGGTTTTTTTTTGTGTTTTTTGGGGTTTTTTTGTGGTTTTTGGGTTTTTTGTGGTTTTTGGGTTTTTTTGTGGTTTTTGGGTTTTTTGTGTTTTTTGGGTTTTTTTTTGTGGTTTTTTGGGTTTTTTTCCCCTTTTTTAACCCAATTTCGGGTTTTTTTGGGTGGGATTTTGTGCTTTTCCCCCCCCGACATTCCCACATCCCATTCCCGTTCCCATCCCCTCAGGTGCCGGAGGCTCTGCAGGAGGTCACCATTCCCAGCGCGGAGCAGCCGGATCCATCCTGCGGCCCCCCCCCCATAGGTAAGATACCCATAAAAGGGTTCAAATTGACCCAAAAAGGGCTGAAATTGCCCCAAAAAGGGTTCAAATTACCCAAAAAGGGTTCAAATTGCCCCAAGAAGGGTTTAAATTACCCCAAAAAGGGTTCAAATCCCCAAAAAGGGTTCAAATTGCCCCAAAAAAGGGCTGAAATTGCCCCAAAAAGGGTTCAAATTACCCCAAAAGGGTTCAAATTGCCCCAAAAAGGGTTCAAATTGCCCCAAAAAAGGGCTGAAATTGCCCAAAAAAGGGTTTAAATTGCCCCAAAAAAGGGCTGAAATTACCCCAAAAAGGGTTCAAATTGCCCCAAAAAGGGCTGAAATTGCCCCAAAAAGGGTTAAAATTGCCCCAAAAAGGGTTCAAATTACCCCAAAAAGGGTTCAAATTACCCCAAAATGGTTCAAATTGCCCCAAAAAGGGCTGAAATTGCCCCAAAAAGGGTTCAAATTGCCCCAAAAAGGGTTCAAATTACCCCCAAAAAGGGTTCAAATTGCCCCAAAAAGGGTTCAAATTACCCCAAAAATGGTTCAAATTGCCCCAAAAAGGGTTCAAATTGCCCCAAAAAGGGTTCAAATTACCCCAAAATGGTTCAAATTGCCCCAAAAACGGTTCAAATTACCCCAAGAAGGGTTCAAATTACCCCAAAAGGGTTCAAATTACCCCAAAATGGTTCAAATAGCCCCAAAAAGGGTTCAAATTGCCCCAAAAAGGGTTCAAATTACCCCAAAAAGGGTTCAAATTACCCCAAAAAGGGTTCAAATTACCCCCAAAAAGGGCTGAAATTGCCCCAAAAAGGGTTCAAATTACCCCAAAAGGGTTCAAATTGCCCCAAAAAGGGTTCAAATTGCCCCAAAAAGGGTACAAATTACCCCAAAATGGTTCAAATTACCCCAAAAAGGGTTCAAATTGCCCCAAAAAGGGTTCAAATTACCCCAAAAAGGGTTCAAATTACCCCAAAATGGTTCAAATAGCCCCAAAATGGTTCAAACTGCCCCAAAAAAGGGGTGAAATTGCCCCAAAAGGGTTTAAATTACCCCAAAAAGGGTTCAAATTACCCCAAAAAGGGTTCAAATTGCCCCAAAAAGGTTCAAATTGCCCCAAAAAAGGGCTGAAATTGCCCCAAAAAGGGTTCAAATTGCCCCAAAAAAGGGCTGAAATTGCCCCAAAAAGGGTTCAAATTGCCCCAAAAAAGGGCTGAAATTGCCCCAAAAAGGGTTCAAATTGCCCCAAAAAAGGGCTGAAATTGCCCCAAAAAGGGTTCAAACTGCCCCAAAAAAGGGCTGAAATTGCCCCAAAAAGGGTTCAAATTGCCCCTAAAAAGGGCTGAAATTGCCCCAAAAAGGTTCAAATTGCCCCAAAAAGGGTTCAAATTACCCCAAGAAGGGTTCAAATTACCCCAAAAGGGTTCAAATTACCCCAAAAAGGGTTCAAATTACCCCAAAAAGGGTTCAAATTACCCCAAGAAGGGTTCAAATTGCCCCAAAAAGGGTTCAAATTGCCCCAAAAATGGCTGAAATTGCCCCAAAAAGGGTTTAAATTGCCCCAAAAGGGTTCAAATAGCCCCAAAAGGGTTCAAATTACCCCAAAAAGGGTTTAAATTACCCCAAAAAGGGTTCAAATTGCCCCAAACCGGCCCCAAAACGGGATTATGGGATCCCACCTGGAGCAGGACCCACAGCGCCCTCTGCCGACGGCTCCTGCCCCTGCAATGGGATCCAGGTGGGAAGGAGCATCCCAAGCCCTGGGTGGGATGGGGAGCAAAGCTTTGGGGTTCCCAATGAGCATCATTGGTGCTGCTATTCCAGCTGTTATCCCATGTTCCCATATGGATAATATCCCAATTCCCATATGGAAACACATGGGAACCCTCAGGTGTTATCCCATGTTCCCATATGGAAACACATGGGAACCCTCAGGTGTTATCCCATGTTCCCATATGGAAACACATGGGAACCCCCCAGGTGTTATCCCATGTTCCCATATGGAAACACATGGGAACCCCCAGGTGTTATCCCATGTTCCCATATGGAAACACATGGGAACCCTCAGGTGTTATCCCATGTTCCCACATGGAAACACATGGGAACCCCTCAGGTGTTATCCCATGTTCCCATATGGAAACACATGGGAACCCTCAGGTGTTATCCCATGTTCCCATATGGAAACACATGGGAACCCCTCAGGTGTTATCCCATGTTCCCATATGGATAATATCCCAATTCCCATATGGAAACACATGGGAACCCTCAGGTGTTATCCCATGTTCCCATATGGAAACACATGGGAACCCTCAGCTGTTATCCCATGTTCCCATATGGAAACACATGGGAACCCTCAGGTGTTATCCCATGTTCCCATATGGAAACACATGGGAACCCTCAGGTGTTATCCCATGTTCCCATATGGAAACACATGGGAACCCTCAGGTGTTATCCCATGTTCCCACATGGAAACACATGGGAACCCTCAGCTGTTATCCCATGTTCCCATATGGAAACATATGGGAACCCTCAGGTGTTATCCCATGTTCCCATATGGAAACACATGGGAACCCTCAGGTGTTATCCCATGTTCCCATATGGAAACACATGGGAACCCTCAGGTGTTATCCCATGTTCCCATATGGAAACACATGGGAACCCTCAGGTATTATCCCATGTTCCCATATGGAAACACATGGGAACCCTCAGGTGTTATCCCATGTTCCCATATGGAAACACATGGGAACCCTCAGCTGTTATCCCATGTTCCCATATGGATAATATCCCATGTTCCCATATGGAAACACATGGGAACCCCCCAGGTGTTATCCCATGTTCCCATATGGAAACACATGGGAACCCTCAGGTGTTATCCCATGTTCCCATATGGAAACACATGGGAACCCTCAGGTGTTATCCCATGTTCCCGTATGGAAACACATGGGAACCCTCAGGTGTTATCCCATGTTCCCATATGGAAACACATGGGAACCCTCAGGTGTTATCCCATGTTCCCATATGGAAACACATGGGAACCCTCAGGTGTTATCCCATGTTCCCATATGGAACCACATGGGAACCCCCAGGTGTTATCCCATGTTCCCATATGGATAATATCCCAATTCCCATATGGAAACACATGGGAACCCTCAGGTGTTATCCCATGTTCCCATATGGAAACACATGGGAACCCTCAGGTGTTATCCCATGTTCCCATATGGAAACACATGGGAACCCCTCAGGTGTTATCCCATGTTCCCATATGGAAACACATGGGAACCCTCAGGTGTTATCCCATATTCCCATATGGACAATATCCCCTTTTCCCTGCTCTCAGTCTCAGTGCTGCTCCCTCCCCTTACCCTTTAGACTCCATCACCCTATAGACCCCCCCCCATGAGGGAATTCCCACTTTGGGATACCTGGATTGATCCCATAGAGGCTCAATGTCTCCTGCTGGTCCCTGCCCCCCCATTCCCATCGGCATTCCCAGGGCAGGATGCTTGGATCCCAGACATCCCGAGCTCGGAGGAGGAGGAGGAGAGGGGCAGACCCCTCCTGATGCTGTGGTCCAGGAGCAGGAAGCAATGGAAGAGCTGTTGGGATGCTGGGAGCTCGCCTGGATCCATCCCATCCTCAGGTATGGGGGGGGGGGTGGGTGCTCCCATCCATCCCTTTCCAAGGGGGAATTCCCTTTATCCTTTGGATTCTCTCCCATCCATCCCCATCATTCCCATTGGATCCTCCCCCATCCATCCCCATCATTCCCATTCCCATTGGATCCTCCCCCATCCATCCCCATCATTCCCATTCCCTTTGGATTCTCCCCCATCCATCCCCATCATTCCCATTCCCTTTGGATCCATCCCCATCATTCCCATTCCCTTTGGATCCTCCCCCATCCATCCCCATCATTCCCTTTGGATCCTCCCCCATCCATCCCCATCATTCCCTTTGGATTCTCCCCCATCCATCCCCATCATTCCCTTTGGATCCTCCCCCATCCATCCCCATCATTCCCATTCCCTTTGGATTCTCCCCCATCCATCCCCATCATTCCCATTATCCATTGGATTCTCCCCCATCCATCCCCATCATTCCCTTTGGATCCTCCCCCATCCATCCCCATCATTCCCATTCCCTTTGGCTTCCCCCCATCCATCCCCATCATTCCCATTCCCTTTGGCTTCCCCCCATCCATCCCCATCATTCCCATTCCCTTTGGATTCTCCCCCATCCATCCCCATCATTCCCATTCCCTTTGGCTTCCCCCCATCCATCCCCATCATTCCCATTCCCTTTGGATTCTCCCCCATCCATCCCCATCATTCCCATTCCCTTTGGATTCTCTCCCATCCATCCCCATCATTCCCATTCCCTTTGGATCCTCTCCCATCCATCCCCATCATTCCCATTCCCTTTGGATTCTCTCCCATCCATCCCCATCATTCCCATTCCCTTTGGACTCTCCCCCATCCATCCCCATCATTCCCATTCCCTTTGGATTCTCCCCCATCCATCCCCATCATTCCCATTCCCTTTGGATTCTCTCCCATCCATCCCCATCATTCCCATTCCCATTGGATCCTCCCCCATCCATCCCCATCATTCCCTTTGGATTCTCCCCCATCCATCCCCATCATTCCCATTCCCTTTGGATTCTCCCCCATCCATCCCCATCATTCCCATTATCCATTGGATCCTCCCCCATCCATCCCCCTCATTCCCTTTGGATCCTCCCCCATCCATCCCCATCATTCCCTTTGGATCCTCCCCCATCCATCCCCATCATTCCCATTGGATCCTCCCCCATCCATCCCCATCATTCCCATTGGATTCTCCCCCATCCATCCCCATCATTCCCATTCTCTCCCCCCAGACGACGGCCGCCGGAGCTCCCCCCCCTCCATCCCCTCCCACGTCCCCCCCTCAATGACCCCATCAGGTCCCCATCCCCCCCTCAACCACCGGCTCCATCGCAACCACCCCCCCCACGGCACCATCCCCCCATCCCATCACCACTGCGGCACCTGCGGCAAGACCTTCAGCCGCGGCTCCAGCCTGCGCCGGCACCAGCGGCTCCATGTCAACCAGCAGCCCTTGAGCTGCCCCATCTGCGGGCGCAGCTTCGGCTCCAGCCTCCTGCTACGGGAGCACCGGCAGAGCCGCTGCCGGCGCCGGCGCCACCGCTGCCCCACGTGCGGCAAGCGCCTGGCGACGCCGCGCTCCTTGCGCCGGCACCGGCGCCGGCACGGCCTGGCGTTCCCTTGCTCCCAATGCGGCAAGGCCTTGAGCTCGCGGGCGTCGCTGGTCGCGCACCAGCGCATGCACACGGGTGAGCGCCCGTTCCCATGCCCTGACTGCGGTAAGGGCTTCGCGGCTCGAGCGGCGCTCAACAAGCACCGCAAGCGGCACCAGGATGGAGCCGCGTTCACCTGCCCTGACTGCGGCAAGAGGCTCATGTCCAAGGCTACGCTCCTGGAGCACCGCAGGCTGCACACTGGGGAGAGGCCCTTTGAGTGCCTGGAGTGCGGCAAGAGCTTCGCGGGCAGCAAGTCATTGAGCAAGCACCGCAAGGCGCACGCGGAGCGCCGGCTCCAGGCGCTGCCAACCGGAGCCGCGGTCATGGCACACACACAGAGCCTGCAGCTCTGTCCCCATTGCGGGAAGGGGTTCCGGGACCGGACGGGGCTGAACCGGCACCAACTGGTCCATACTGGGCACAGGGGGTTTGAGTGCCCGGAGTGTGGGAAGAGGCTCGGCTCTAGCGCCACGCTGCTCAGTCATCGCCGTATACACACTGGGGAGAGGCCATTTGAGTGCAGGCAATGCGCTAAGAGGTTCATGTCTAACTCGTCCCTTAGTAAGCATGTGAGGAAGTGTGGGGGGGGGGGAGAGGGGAGGAGGTAATGGGGGGGGTGGGGCAGGGAGGGATGGGGGCATGGATGGAGGGGTGGATATATGGATGGATACAGGGATGAATGGATGGATATATGGATGAATGGATGGATATATGGATACATGGATGGATACAGGGATGAATGGATGGATACATGGACACATGGATACACAGATGGATGGATATATGGATGAATAGATGGATATATGGATGGATAAAGGGATGAATGGATGGATACAGGGATGAATGGATACACGGATGGATGGATACATGGATGAATGGATGGATATATGGATGGATACAGGGATGAATGGATGGATACATGGATGGGTGAATGGATGGATACATGGATGGGTGAATGGATGGATACATGGATGAATGGATGGATATATGGATGGATACAGGGATGAATGGATGGATACATGGATGGGTGAATGGATATATGGATGGATACATGCATGGATGGATGAATGAATGGATGGATATATGGATGAATGGATGGATACACACATGGATGGATGGATACATGGATGCATGGATGGATACATGGATGGATGGATACATGGATGGATGGATACATGGATGGATGCATGGATGGATGGGATGGATGCATGGATGGATGGATACATGGATACATGGACGGATGGATACATGGATGGATACATGGATGGATGCATGGATGGATGCATGGATGGATGGATGGATACATGGATGGATGGATACATGGATGGATGGATGCATGGATGGATGGATGCATGGATGGATGCATGGATGGATGCATGGATGGATGGATGGATGGATGCATGGATGGATGGATGGATGGATGAATGGATGGATGGATACATGGATGGATGGATGGATACATGGATGGATACATGGATGGATGGATACATGGATGGATGGTCAGTGAAGCTGAGGGGTGTCCCCAAGCCCCACCCCCACCCTCTGTTCTCCATCCACACTCTCCTCCCCATTCCCCCCCATGCTCATCTCAGTGCTGTGGTTCCCCCCAGCCCCACACCGTGACCCTCTATGGGGCTGGGACCCCCCTCTGTGTGTCCCCCCTTCCCCAAGAGGGGCAATAAATCAATGGGGGGATCCCCCCATGGCTCCATCCCAATGGATCCGGCTGCTCCTGGGGCAGGGATACTGGGAACATGGGATATGGTCCTGATGGAGCTCGGGATGTGGGATGGGGGATGGGACACACTGGGGCTGTGGGATGGGGTTAGCACCAGGAAGGGCAGGATTCCATGCTCAGTATCCTTATGGAATCTCATGGTGGGGAGAGGCACCAAGGGGAGCTCCAGCGCTTGCTTTCCATAGGGAATCCCATCATTCCCGCTTGTTTTCCATAGGGAATCCCATCCTTCCCACTTGTTTTCCATAGGGAATCCCATCATTCCCACTTGTTTTCCATAAGGAATCCCATCCTGCTTGTTTTCCATAGGGAATCCCATCATTCCCACTTGTTTCCCATAGGGAATCCCATCATTCCCACTTGTTTCCCATACGGAATCCCATCATTCCTGCTTGTTTCCCATAGGGAATCCCATCATTCCCGCTTGTTTCCCATAGGGAATCCCATCATTCCCACTTGTTCCCATAGGGAATCCCATCATTCCCGCTTGTTTCCCATAGGGAATCCCATAATTCCTGCTTGTTTTCCATAGGGAATCCCATCCTTCCTGCTTGTTTTCCATAGGGAATCCCATCATTCCCACTTGTTTTCCATAGGGAATCCCATCCTTCCTGCTTGTTTTCCATAGGGAATCCCATCCTTCCTGCTTGTTTCCCATAGGGAATCCCATCATTCCCACTCGTTTCCCATAGGGAATCCCATCATTCCCACTCGTTTTCCATAGGGAATCCCATCATTCCCAGTGGGATAACGTGATCCTATCCCCTTCCTCCTTTAAACCCAATGGGAATGTCCCAGAACTCCCATTCCCCCTTTATTACCACCAGGAGGAGCCCCATTGTCCCCTATGGGGGTAGCGTGGCCGAGCGGTCTAAGGCGCTGGATTAAGGCTCCAGTCTCTTCGGGGGCGTGGGTTCGAATCCCACCGCTGCCAGGTCCCTTTTGGGCACCTCCACTGCCACATCTGCGGGGGGGGGGAACCACATCTGGAGGGGCTGATCCCAACCCCCCCCCCCCATCTAACAGCTGGGGATTGATCCCTGTGCACTGTTCTTTGGGATGGGGGGAGGGGCAAAACCCCTTTTCCACCTTCCCAATGTCCTGGAGAAATCCTGGATCCCCCCCCCCATTATTCCCATGGGAATCAAGCCCATCCATAGGGAACATCCTGGATCCCAAGGAGCAGCCGGAGGTGGTCAGGAAAGGAAGGACCTGGCTCATGGAGCTGCCTCTATCCCATATGGGCTCCTCCATACTGGGATCTCCATCGGCTCCGGCTCCGCATCCCATAGGATCCTGTGCCAGGAGCAGAGCTGCTCCTTCCCCCGGCCTCCATCCATGCAGGTGCCTGGAAGCTGCTGTTCCCGATGTGATTCCAATGGGAATCCCCCATGGATCCATGCAGGTGGCATCGGGATGCTCCACATCCATCCCTGCTCGAGGCACCCGGAGCCTCATCCTCACTCCCGATGGAGGCGAGGCCATGGATCCATCCCTTGTGTTCCCTTTGCTGCCTAATGGATCATTCCTACCCCTCCGGGCCCCACATGGACTCGTCCATCCCTTATCCCACTTGGATCTTCTCCAGCCAAGCCCAACCATGGGGACACCACAATGGGCAAGGCTGGATCCCGCCTGGAATGATCCCACATGGAATGATCCCACCTGGAATGATCCCACATGGAATGATCCAAGCACAGTCCTAAGCCTGGAATGATCCCACATGGAATGATCCAAGGACAGTCCTAAGCCTGGAATGATCCCACATGGAATGGTCCAAGGACAGTCCTAAGCCTGGAATGATCCCACATGGGATGGTCCAAGGACAGTCCTAAGCCTGGAATGATCCCACCTGGAATGATCCAAGGACAGTCCTAAGCCTGGAATCAGCTGCATAAAGGAATCAGATGCTCTGGAGAGGCTCCAGTGGTTTATTATCCATTGGGAAGCATCCATGGGGGGTGGGAGCCGTGATTCCAGGTTCTTGGAGTGCGTAGGGATGGAAGAGGGATAGCCAAGGGATAGCAGGGATGGGAAAGGGATAGCAGAGGGATATCCAAGGGATATCAAGGATACCAAAGGGATATCCCTTGGGTATCAGGGATATCAGAGGGATATGAGAGGGATAGCAGGGATGGAAGGGGGATACCAAAGGGATATTAGGGATATTAGAGGGATATCAGGGATGGAAGGGGGATACCAAAGGGATATCAAAGGGATATCAGGGATGGAAGAGGAATATCAAAGGGATATCAGGGATACCAAAGGGATATCCCAGGGGTATCAGGGATGGAAAAGGGATATCAGAAGGGTATCAAGGATGGAAGGGGGATATCAAAGGGATACCAAAGGGATATCAAAGGGATATCAGGGGTATCCCAGGGATATCAAGGATACCAAAGGGATATCAGGGATACCAAAGGGATACCAGAGGGGCACAGAGGACAATGAGACACGGCTGCTGCCACCCACAGCATCCACCCCAGGCTCCCCACAGCTCCGGCTGCCGTCAGCGCAGGGAGATGGAGCCCAGCTCCAGCCAGAACCAAGGCCGGAGCCTCTCCCCATGGAATGAGGCCGATGGGAAGGTGAAGATGGGAACCTGGTTCTCCACATCCCAGAACTTCACCTCCCCCCCCTCATAATCCAGGGACACCCGGATGCGCCGCGGCACCCTCGCCAGCCTCAACACCAGCGGGGGCGAGGCCAGGACCCGGCTCTGGAAGCCCCATTGCTGCAGGGCCCAGATGCCTTGCTCAGGGCTGAAGGTGATGGAGCCTTTCCTCCTCACCGAGGCTCTGGTGATGCCCACAGCACAGAACTGCCCTTGGGAGACATCCACATCCCAGCAGTGGCGGCCGGAGGAGAAGGATTCGCATCCCAGGACACAGGGGTCGGAGTCGAAGCGCTCGGGAATGTCGGGAGGAGGATCCAGGTGGAATTCCCAGCGCACGCTGCGGTGGTCGGGGGATAGCACCAGGCGAGGGTGGGCGCTGGAGGGGTCCAGGGTCACCTGGGCTGGAGGGGAGGGATGGGGGTCAATGGGGTTGGGGTGCTCTTGGGTGGTCAATGGGGTTTGGGGTCCTCTTGGGTGGTCAATGGGGTTTGGGTGTCCAATGGGGTCTTCTTGGGTGTCTAATGGGGTTTGGGGTCCTCTTGGGTGGTCAATGGGGTTTGGGGTCCTCTTGGGTGGTCAATGGGGGTTGGGGTCTTCTTGGGTGTCTAATGGGGTCCTCTTGGGTGGTCAATGGGGTTTGGGGTCCTCTTGGGTGGTCAATGGGGTTTGGGGTCCTCTTGGGTGTCTAATGGGGTTTGGGTGTCCAATGGGGTCTTCTTGGGTGTCTAATGGGGTTTGGGGTCCTCTTGGGTGTCTAATAGGGTCTTCTTGGGTATCTAATGGGGGTTTTGGTGTCCTCTTGGGTGGTCAATGGGGTTTGGGGTCCTCTTGGGTGTCTAATGGGGTTTGGGTGTCCAATGGGGTCTTCTTGGGTGTCTAATGGGGTTTGGGGTCCTCTTGGGTGTCTAATAGGGTCTTCTTGGGTATCTAATGGGGGTTTTGGTGTCCTCTTGGGTGGTCAATGGGGTTTGGGGTCCTCTTGGGTGGTCAATGGGGTTTGGGGTCCTCTTGGGTGGTCAATGGGGGTTGGGGTGCTCTTGGGTGGTCAATGGGGTTTGGGGTCCTCTTGGGTGTCTAATGGGGTCCTCTTGGGTGTCCAATGGGGGTTTGGGGTCCTCTTGGGTGTCTAATGGGGTCCTCTTGGGTGGTCAATGGGGTTTGGGGTCCTCTTGGGTGGTCAATGGGGTTTGGGGTCCTCTTGGGTGGTCAATGGGGTCTTCTTGGGTGTCTAATGGGGTCTTCTTGGGTGTCTAATGGGGGTTCTGGTGTCCTCTTGGGTGTCTAATGGGGTCCTCTTGGGTGTCTAATGGGGGTTTGGGGTCCTCTTGGGTGGTCAATGGGGTTTGGGGTCCTCTTGGGTGTCTAATGGGGGTTTGGGGTCCTCTTGCGTGTCTAATGGGGTCCTCTTGGGTGTCTATTGGGGGTTTTGGGGTCCTCTTGGGTGTCTAATGGGGGTTTTGGTGTCCTCTTGGGTATCTAATGGGGGTTTGGGGTCCTCTTGGGTGTCTAATGGGGGTTTTGGGGTCCTCTTGGGTGTCTAATGGGCTCCTCTTTGGTGTGTAATGGGGGTTTGGGGTCCTCTTGGGTGTCTAATGGGGTCCTCTTGGGTGTCTAATGGGGGTTTTGGTGTCCTCTTGGGTGTCTAATGGGGGTTTTGGTGTCCTCTTGGGTGGTCAATGGGGTTTGGTGTCCTCTTGTGTATCTAATGGGGGTTTTGATGTCCTCTTGGGTATCTAATGGGGGTTTTGGTGTCCTCTTGGGTGTCCAATGGGGGTTTTGGGGTCCTCTTGGTTGTCTAATGGGCTCCTCTTGGGTATCTAATGGGGGTTTGGGGTCCTCTTGGGTGTCTAATGGGGGTTTTGGTGTCCTCTTGGGTGTCTAATGGGGGTTTTGGTGTCCTCTTGGGTATCTAATGGGGTTTTGGTGTCCTCTTGGGTGTCTAATGGGGGTTTTGGTGTCCTCTTGGGTATCTAATGGGGGTTTTGGTGTCCTCTTGGGTGTCTAATGGGGTTTTGGTGTCCTCTTGGGTGTCTAATGGGCTCCTCTTGGGTATCTAATGGGGGTTTTGGTGTCCTCTTGGGTGTCTAATGGGGGTTTTGGTGTCCTCTTGTGTATCTAATGGGGGTTTGGTGTCCTCTTGGTTGTCTAATGGGCTCCTCTTGTGTATCTAATGGGGGTTTTGGTGTCCTCTTGGGTATCCAATGGGGTCTTGTCCTCCAGGTCTCCCTGTGGTCCCTTCCCAAGCCCCATCACTCACCCATGGCATCCTCCTCCTCTCTGCCTGCACTCACCCATTGTCTCCTCTTCCTTCCCTAAGGACACACACAAGCACTCACTGTGCTGCAGGGGGGTCCTGGATCCATAGGGAAGATCCTGGATCCATAGGGAAGATCCCGGATCCATAGGGAAGATCCTGGATCCATAGGGAAGATCCTGGACCCATAGGGAAGATCCTGGATCCATAGGGAAGATCCCAGATCCATAGGGAAGATCCCGGATCCATGGGGCTCACTCACTGTGCTCCTGCAGGCACCTTCCTTCAGAGGAGAAGCCAAAGCCTTGTTACCATTGGGACATTCCCGATGATCCCATGATATCCATGGATGCAGATCACCCCCAGAGCCACATTCCCACTATTCCAACCCCTATATCCTCACTGGCTGCTCCCAGGGTCACTCACGTGCTTTGGCTTTGTATTCCTCTGGGAAGAGAACAGAGGGAATGGTCAGTGTGTGATCCCAGCATTCCCAATGTGATCCCAGGGATTAGCATTGCTTGGGTGGTGAGGGAACATATGGCAATGGGAATGCTGCAGGGATACCTTGGAGCAGCTTCCAGGGCCTAAAGGGGTGAGCTGGGAATGGGTTCCTACAATGGCACATAGGGATGGGATGGGGATAACTGCTCCCAAAGGAAGAGGGAAGAGTGGGATAACGGGAGGAGATGGATGGAGAAGGTTTGGATCCAACCTGCTCCAGTGCCCATGGTATCCAATGGGAATGGGATGAGCTTCAGTCCCTTCCCACCCATTCCATGGATCCCTCCCCATCCAAGGCACTCACCCAGCTCTGCAGTGAGTTCCTCTGGATAGACAAGAGGAAAGGAAGCATTCCATGAGCATTCCCAACGCTGGGATCACCCACACCAAGCTCCAGGCTCTGCACTCACCAATCCTCCTCTCGCGGGTCTCTATGGAAGGATCCATCCCAGTTATTCCCAGTTGGATTTATCCCATATCCTAACCCCAATGAGCTTCCCTCATTCCCAGCCCAAATCCCATAGGATTAGGGATAGGGAAGGGACTCACCCAGCTCCAATGTGAGTTCCTCTGGGAAGAGCAAAGGGAAAAGCAGATTTAATGATGGCTCTTTCCCCCTATAGATCCATCAATCCGGAGCTTATGGATCTTTGTATCCCAATGGATCGAACGTGGATCCAAAGCATCATTCCAAAGGGATTCAGGATGCTCGAGGAGGACTCAGGCTCCTTTTGTCCCATGGTAGAAGGGAAGAGCTTTGCTTCCCTATGGAAGAGCAGCACTCACCGATGCGTGTGCTCTGCTCCGCTGGGAATGCCGGGAATAGAGGCAGAGCTTCAGGTGGGAGAAGGGCAGGGAAAGGGGAATAGTAGGGAACAGGGAATAGTAGGGAAAGGGGAATAGCAGGGAAAGGGGAATAGTAGGGAAAGGGAATGGCAGGGAAAGGGAATAGTAGGGAAAGGGGAATAGTAGGGAACAGGGAATAGTAGGGAAAGGGGAATAGTAGGGAAAGGGAATAGTAGGGAACAGGGAATAGTAGGGAAAGGGAATAGTAGGGAAAGGGGAATAGTAGGGAAAGGGGAATAGTAGGGAAAGGGAATAGTAGGGAAAGGGGAATAGTAGGGAAAGGGAATGGCAGGGAAAGGGGAATGGCAGGGAAAGGGAATAGTAGGGAAAGGGGAATAGTAGGGAAAGGGAATAGCAGGGAAAGGGCAATAGTAGGGAAAGGGAATAGTAGGGAAAGGGCAATAGTAGGGAAAGGGAATAGCAGGGAACAGGGAATAGTAGGGAAAGGGGAATAGTAGGGGAAGGGAATAGTAGGGAAAGGGAATGGCAGGGAAAGGGAATGGCAGGGAAAGGGGAATAGTAGGGAAAGGGGAATAGTAGGGAAAGGGAATAGTAGGGAAAGGGAATGGCAGGGAAAGGGAATGGCAGGGAAAGGGAATGGCAGGGAAAGGGGAATAGTAGGGAACAGGGAATAGTAGGGAAAGGGGAATAGTAGGGAAAGGGGAATAGTAGGGAACAGGGAATAGTAGGGAAAGGGGAATAGTAGGGAAAGGGGAATAGTAGGGAACAGGGAATAGTAGGGAAAGGGGAATGGCAGGGAAAGGGGAATGGCAGGGAAAGGGGAATAGTAGGGAAAGGGAATAGCAGGGAAAGGGAATGGCAGGGAAAGGGAATAGCAGGGAAAGGGAATGGCAGGGAAAGGGGAATAGTAGGGAAAGGGAATGGCAGGGAAAGGGAATGGCAGGGAAAGGGGAAGGGAAGGCAGGAAAGCAGGCCAGGACTCACCAAGCTCTTCCGTGATCTCTCCTTAAGGAAGGGAATAAAAGACTCCATTAGGAATTCTGGGCTCAAACCTCATCTGAAACCTCGGGAACAATCCCAGGATTCCAACAACCATGTGGGAATTGGGTATTTGGGGGGGGGGGGGGATGGGAAGCTCTTTGGGATTGGGATAACCTGCAGATAACCCATCCCAAGCAATTCCAGCCCAAAGGAGAACAGAACCCACCTATGTGTCTGTCCCGATCCTCTAAAAGCAAGGAGGAGAACCAGGGTTAGGATAATAGGGGAGAGAATCCATGGATTCCCATTGGGATTCTCTCCTGCCCTATTCCCTTCTCCTTCCCTATGGGAAGAGCCAACTTCCCTCCATATCCACAGTTAAATGGGGGGATGAAGTTCCGACGTTCCCATCACTGATTCCCATAGGAAGCCAGTGGAATTCCAAGCGGGATCCCAGGAAGGACGTACCCAGCTCTGCAGTGAGAGGAGCATCAGGGCAGGGATCCAGGTGGGAAGTGCTCCAGGAAGGGGAATGGGACTCACCTCGTTCCAGGTCTCTGTCCTCTGGGAATGGCAGGGAAAGGAAGGAAAAGGGAATGGGAAGAAGGAAGGAGAATTCCTTGGAGCCTTTGTCCCATGTCATTCCCAAGCTCTGGCATCGGCACAGCCCCAGCCCATCCCAGTTTGCCAGGTGGAAGGGAAGTGGAGCTTTACCGAGCTCATTGGGAGATCCATCTGCAATGGGATGGGATGGAATGGGATGGGATGGAATGGGATGGGATGGAATGGGATGGAATGGGATGGGATGGAATGGGATGGGATGGAATGGGATGGGATGGGATGGGATGGGATGGAATGGGATGGAATGGGATGGGATGGAATGGGATGGGATGGGGATGGGGATGGGATGGGGATGGGATGGGATGGGAATGGGGATGGGATGGGATGGGGATGGGATGGGAATGGGATGGGAATGGGGATGGGATGGGATGGGATGGGATGGGATGGAATGGAATGGGATGGAATGGAATGGGATGGGATGGGATGGAATGGGATGGAATGGGATGGGATGGGATGGGATGGGATGGGATGGAATGGGATGGGATGGATGGGATGGGATGGAATGGGATGGGATGGGATGGGGATGGGATGGGATGGGATGGAATGGGATGGATCCATTGGGAACAAGCACTCCCAGCTTCCTGCTCCCTCAGCTCCTCTGCCAGAGGGAAAGGTGAGACCTGGATTTGCCCTTTCCCAGCCCCATTTCCCAGCCCCATCCCAGGCTCTATCCCTTGGCCCTCTGCCGTTATCCCTAAAGCAGATGCCAAAGGTTGGGAAGAGCCAACCAGAGCCACCAAATCCCTATGGATCCAGCTCAGCTCCAGATTCCCTTCAAGAGGAAGGGGAGGAAGTTATGGAAGGGGAAGGCAGGAATTCCAGAGGGAAAACCTTGGGAATGAGGAAGGAGCAGGAACCCTCATAGGGATTCAGGGATCAGATTCCAGGGACCCCAAATGCACTCACGCATTCCTGAATCCTGGCTCTCCGCAAGAGGGAAGGGATCCGGGTTGATGTCATCCTCAGCCCTGTTCCTATGGGATCTGTGGTCGGGAAAACCCAGCAGCTCCCTCAGGCGCCCTGGGAGGGACATGGATGAGGTTAACCATGGAATTCCGGATGCTGACATTATGGATAGGGATACATGTGTAATGGGATATGGGTATTCTCCATGTGAGCATCCGGTTAGAGCCCATTGAGGACATGGAATATTGGGAATATCGAGACATTATCCACATAAATCCCATCCCAAGCACATTGGGGCCAATGTGACAGCAGCCGGATTGGGATCCCCCAGGATATCCTGCATTCATGGCCCCTTTTCCCTTCCCTTTCCCCTTTGGAACAGTTGAGCCCCACATTTGGGGTTTATTCCCTCTTGTATTAGGGTTTCCCAGGGAATTCCCATTGTGGGTATTGGATTCAGACCAGAACCTGGAGCAGGGAATGGCACTTACGGATCTCAGCTTCGTTTTCCCCTGGAAGAAAGGGAATAACGGGAATAAATCCTATGGAATCCACAGTGTATCCCAGAGCTCCTCTTGGGATCTGGGAACGCTTCATTCCCATCCCTATTCCGCTCCCAACCCCTCCGAGCCTCACACAATGAGCACTTATGGGGCAGAACCAGCCCCACATATGACCCAGGAAGAATCCAATGGGATTTATAGGGGGATAAGCACCTGGATCCATGACCCCCCCAAGTGCTGGTGTTGCTGATCCCTAGGAACAGCAGTGGGATGGAGCTGGGAATACTCACAGATGATCAGATCCCGTTCCTCTGCAAAGGGCAAAGAGACAGAAATGAACCCAAATGAGCTCTTCCAATGGGTTTCCTGGAGCTGGGATCTGATCCCTAGTGCTGCTTGGGATCGGGATCGGGGGGGATAGTGATCCTATGGTGTCATGGAGTCATGGAACCTCCTATGGAATCTATCATATGATCCGTCCATCCTACCATCTAATCCAATAGCCTGTCATACATCCCATCATAGAACCATGTATCCCATCCTATATCCCACCATCTAATCCAATATCCTGTTATATATCCCATCATAGAACCATGTATCCCATCCTATATCCCACCATCTAATCCAATATCCTGTGATACATCCCATCATAGAATCATGTATCCCATCCTATATCCTACCATCTAATCCAATATCCTGTGATACATCCCATCATAGAACCATGTATCCCATCCTATATCCCACCATCTAATCCAATATCCTGTTATATATCCCATCATAGAATCATGTATCCCATCCTATATCCCACCATCTAATCCAATATCCTGTCATACATCCCATCATAGAATCATGTATCCCTATATCCCACCATCTAATCCTATATCCTGTGATACATCCCATCATCGAATCATGTATCCCTATATCCTACCATCTAATCCAATATCCTGTTATACATCCCATCATAGAACCATGTATCCCATCCTATATCCCACCATCTAATCCAATATCCTGTGATACATCCCATCATCGAATCATGTATCCCATCCTATATCCCACCATCTAATCCAATATCCTGTGATACATCCCATCATAGAACCATGTATCCCATCCTATATCCCACCATGTAACCATACATCCTGGTCCATATCCTTCCATCCATCCCACCATCCCCTATAGGATCCCCCACAGTCCCATCCATCCATCACCCCCTTATCCCACTGTTTGCACCCATCCTCAACCCAACCAGGCTGGGAATTCCCATTGGGAACACCTGGGAATGTCCATGTTGAGGGCAGGGAATTCCTTACCGAGCTCAGCAGCCTGTTTCCCTGCAAACAGAGGGGGAAGGGCAGGGATTGGGGCTGAGCCTTTTCCATAGGGACACAATTCCAGGTGGATAACAGGGAGGCACTTACGGAGCTTCCGGCCGCATTCCTCTGCAAGGCAATGGGAATGGGGATCAGTGCATTGGGATCAGCATCATTCCCACCTTATGGGTCAATGGGGAAGGGACTTACTGATGTCTGCAGTGAGTTCCCCTAGGGAAGGAGATGGGAAACACAATGGGATGGATGGAAGAGCCTCTGGAATTCCCTAAATCCCAGTGCTGGGATAAGGGAGGTGGAACCCACCTATCTTTGTGTGCTGCTCACCTGGGATGGAAGGAGAACAACAGGGATTTACTCCTGCCCCTCATCCTTTGTTATCCCATCATCTGGAATACCAAGTGCTTTCTGCTCTGTGTTATTCCCATTGGATCACGTTATTCCCATTGGATCACGTTATTCCCATTGGATACACGTTATTCCCATTCCCTTCCCCATCTCAGCCCCTCTGATGCTGTTTCACCCCAGCTCCCAGAGGCTCAGATTGAGGATTCCTTTGGGAAAAGCACTGTTTTATAGGATTTAATATTCCCAAATCTTGGCTATTTTGACCCATTTCCATGGAAAATGAATCCAGTCATTAAAATTAATGGGAATTTAAGGAAATTTAAGGAAATTTAAGGAATTTAAGGAAAACTTACCCAGCTCCACCGTGAAGATCCCTGCAAGCAGAAACAGGCTTAGATCCCATTTGGGTTCCCAAACCCCATGATCCCAGCTCACCTCTTCCCATGGGAATTCTCCCTTTCCCTCTCCCCTCCCCTTGACCTTCGGATCCGGCCTTCCCAAAGGCAGGAATTCCAGATCCCTGGAGCACTTACTGATGGTCGCATCACATTTAGCTAGGACAAAGGGAAGGAATAGGAGATTCCCATCAGTTTTCCAGGTCCTTTTCCCCCTTTTCCCCTCTTTTCCAGGCAGGAATGTTACTCACTGAGTTCTGCAGTGAGTTTCCCTGGAAAAGGGGAAAGAGAAGGATATTGAGGTCAGCATTCCCATCTCCTCTCCGGGCACAATGGGAATAACCCCATGGATAGTGGAAAACAGGGAAGAGGGAATAGGGACTAGAGCAGGGAGGAAAAGCAGCATCCCAGCAATGCCCATTGGGGGCAATGGGAGGTTTGGGATACAGAAACACTGGAAAACTGTGGGAATTGGTGCCCAGGAGAGGAGATCCGTTGGGAATGGGACATGGATTGAGCACAGAAGCACTTACGGAGCCTCGAATCCCGGTCTCCTGCATGGAAAAGGAAGGGAAAAGGCTCAAATCCAGCGTTTTGGGGGGGTTCATCCCTCTTCCCAAAGGACAAGAGGTGGGAGCAGGGCTCATCCCATGTCATTCCATGCATCCATACACCGGGAATGGGAGCGTGAAGCACACTTACCCAGCAGAGCAGTGAGGCGCCCTTGGGACCGGAGGCAAAGAAGAGGCATCAGAGTGACCCAAAAGGGACGTTTCTGAGCCCAAAAAGAGCTGGGATTTGGGATGGAAAAGAGGGAAAAGCACTCACGGACTTCGGCAGCGAGTCTGGCTGAGGAGGGAAAGGGAATTCCCAGTTATATGGGGGGGATATAGGGAAAAGCCAAAGCTTAGGCTGAGATCTATGGGGGAATGATCCCATTTGGTGCTTTTTCCACCCAGATTTGCCCCAATTCGGGTGTTTTCACCCCAAAAACACATGGATATACTCACTGGTTTTCCGGTCGCGTTCCTCTGGGAAGCAAAGGAGGAAATGGTTACTAAGGGATTCCCTATTCCCTATTCCTGGCATTGCACTTGGGAATGCTGCTATTCCCAGCCCAGCATCACCTGGAGCTTGGACCCTGGAATTCCAGGCTGTGGATGCTATTCCCATATTCCCAATAGGATTTGCCCCTCTGTTTCCCCCCATCCAAGGGGGAATTCCACTTACTGATCCTGGCATCCCGTTCACCTGGAAGAGCCAAGGAACAACCAGTCACTGCAGAGACACCAAAGCTCTTCCCACCCCATTCCCTGCGGCTGGAATACCCCAAACCAGAGCTTTGGGAAGGGGAAATCCCCCTTTAAGCCTCTTATTCCCCCCCAGATCCCATAAAACTCTCTGTTTTCCCAGTGTTTGCATCCCAAGGGATAACCTCCTTACCCAGCTCCGCTGTGAGTTTGCCTGGAAACAAAGGAAATAGGGGAATATTAGCCTTAAAATCCACCTTGTTTTCCCTATGGATTTCCCAATGGCTTTCCCAAGGGAAGAGTTGCATTAGAATGGGAATGAGCCCAAAGAGGCTTTGGGATATGGGAAAAGAACCATCCCTGTGCTGATGGAAACAGGGATGTGGGAAGCGGAGGCTGCTCAGAGCACCTCTGCAATGGGGCGATCCCAAAGCCTCCCATGTATCCCCCAGATCCTATAGGATCCGGGTCCGGAGCGCATGGGGTGATCCCTGATTCCCATTGGGAATGAGAAGTGGAACTTACTGATCCTCCTGTCCCGTTCCTCTGAAAGGGAAAACACCAAAGGTCAGGGAATGCTCCATCCCAACCCATCATCATCCTTCATCCCAACCCATCATCATCCTCCTCCATCCCAACCCATCATCCTCCTCCATCCCAACCCATCATCCTCCTCCATCCCAACCCATCATCATCCTTCATCCCAACCCATCATCATCCTTCATCCCAACCCATCATCATCCTCCATCCCAACCCATCATCCTTCATCCCAACCCATCATCATCCTTCATCCCAACCCATCATCATCCTCCTCCATCCCAACCCATCATCCTTCATCCCAACCCATCATCCTCCTCCATCCCAACCCATCATCCTCCTCCATCCCAACCCATCATCCTCCTCCATCCCAACCCATCATCATCCTCCATCCCAACCCATCATCCTCCATCCCAACCCATCATCATCCTCCATCCCAACCCCCCCATCCTCCTCCATCCCAACCCATCATCATCCTCCTCCATCCCAACCCATCATCATCCTTCATCCCAACCCATCATCCTCCTCCATCCCAACCCCCCCATCCTCCTCCATCCCAACCCATCATCATCCTCCTCCATCCCAACCCATCATCCTCCTCCATCCCAACCCCCCCATCATCCTTCATCCCAACCCATCATCCTCCTCCATCCCAACCCATCATCATCCTCCTCCATCCCAACCCATCATCCTCCTCCATCCCAACCCATCCTCCTCCTCCATCCCAACCCATCATCCTCCTCCATCCCAACCCATCATCATCCTTCATCCCAACCCATCATCCTCCTCCATCCCAACCCATCATCCTCCTCCATCCCAACCCATCATCCTCCTCCATCCCAACCCATCATCATCCTTCATCCCAACCCATCATCATCCTCCTCCATCCCAACCCATCATCCTCCTCCATCCCAGATCCTGGAATAACGGGAATGACACCATTCTGGGAATGGGATGAGGTTACTTGAAGGAGGGTTGGAGCAGGGAATCCCAACCCCTTCCCTAAGCATCCCAATGGATCCCAGGGAGAGGAAGGGAAGCACTCACCCAGCTGGGAGCTCAGGCTCTCTGCTTGGGAATCCATGGAAAACAAGGAATGGTCAATAAGAGGAAATCGGGAATTCCCAGGGATGCTCCTGCCCTATCCAGGGCTCTGCCTTGGGAATTCCCTTTGTTCCCACTGATGAAGGGACCTCAGAGCTCATCCAGCCCAATGCCATAGGGACACTGGAGCAGGTTGCTCCCTTGCAGCATCCAGACCTTCCCATTCAACCCATCCCAATGTCCCACTGCCCTCTTCCCAATATCCATCCAATTCCTCCTTCTTCCAGGTCCTGTCCCTGCATCCCTTATCCCAAGCCCCTCTTCCAGGTTTCCTATAGCCCCTTTAGGCTGCTTCTGAGGGATAACCCCTGGCAAACCATGGGATCCCAATCCACAGGAGCCCATCCTATGGGAACTGCATCCGGACTTACCTATCTCTGCTGTGAGTTCACCTGGAAGCAGGGAGATAAAGTGGGATGAAGGTTAAGGGATGATGGGAATCTGATCTGGGGTGATGGGAGTGGGGTGGATCCCAGGGCTCACATGGGATCCATCCAATAGGGAATTCCCTATCCCAGGGCTCACATGGGATCCATCCAACAGGGAATTCCCTATCCCAGGGCTCACATGGGATCCATCCAATAGGGAATTCCCTATCCCAGGGCTCACATGGGATCCATCCAACAGGGAATTCCCTATCCCAGGGCTCACATGGGATCCATCCAACAGGGAATTCCCTATCCCAGGGCTCACATGGGATCCATCCAACAGGGAATTCCCTATCCCAGGGCTCACATGGGATCCATCCAACAGGGAATTCCCTATCCCAGGGCTCACATGGGATCCATCCAACAGGGAATTCCCTATCCCAGGGCTCACATGGGATCCATCCAATAGGGAATTCCCTATCCCAGGGCTCACATGGGATCCGTCCAATAGGGAATTCCCTATCCCAGGGCTCACATGGGATCCGTCCAATAGGGAATTCCCTATCCCAGGGCTCACATGGGATCCGTCCAACAGGGAATTCCCTATCCCAGGGCTCACATGGGATCCATCCAACAGGGAATTCCCTATCCCAGGGCTCACATGGGATCCATCCAACAGGGAATTCCCTATCCCAGGGCTCACATGGGATCCATCCAACAGGGAATTCCCTATCCAAGGGCTCACATGGGATCCATCCAATAGGGAATTCCCTATCCCAGGGCTCACATGGGATCCGTCCAACAGGGAATTCCCTATCCCAGGGCTCACATGGGATCCATCCAACAGGGAATTCCCTATCCCAGGGCTCACATGGGATCCATCCAACAGGGAATTCCCTATCCCAGGGCTCACATGGGATCCATCCAACAGGGAATTCCCTATCCCAGGGCTCACATGGGATCCATCCAACAGGGAATTCCCTATCCCAGGGCTCACATGGGATCCATCCAATAGGGAATTCCCTATCCCAGGGCTCACATGGGATCCATCCAACAGGGAATTCCCTATCCCAGGGCTCACATGGGATCCATCCAACAGGGAATTCCCTATCCCAGGAACTCACCGTTCTCCATGTCACATCCCTCTAGGAGAGAGCCACAAAGCTTGGGAATGCTGCAGGATGGCAGGGAGCCCGTTCCCTGCTCCGGGAGCATTCCCAGTTCCACGTCGCTCTCTGCATGGGACAAAGGGGAACAGAACTGGTTGGGAATGGGCAATGGGGCTGGGCACTCACCGGGGTCCTCCTTCAGCAAAGGGGATGTGAGGGCAAGGATCCGACCCCGGAGCGCATCCATAGGGATAAAGGGGCAGGAAAAGGCACTCACGGAGCTCTGCATCCCATCCGGCTGCAAGAGAGGCACCAAGCTGAGCTTAACATCCCATCCAACCCATTCCATGATAGATGATCCCTTCCAACCCATTCCATGATAGATGATCCCTTCCAACCCATTCCATGATGGATGATCCCTTCCAACCCATCCCATGATAGATGGTCCCTTCCAACCCATTCCATGATAGAGGATCCCTTCCAACCCATTCCATGATAGAGGATCCCTTCCAACCCATTCCATGATAGATGGTCCCTTCCAACCCATTCCATGAGGGTCCCTTCCAACCCATTCCATGATAGATGATCCCTTCCAACCCATTCCATGATAGAGGATCCCTTCCAACCCATTCCATGATAGAGGATCCCTTCCAACCCATTCCATGATAGATGGTCCCTTCCAACCCATTCCATGAGGGTCCCTTCCAACCCATTCCATGATAGATGATCCCTTCCAACCCATCCCATGATAGATGGTCCCTTCCAACCCATTCCATGAGGATCCCTTCCAACCCATCCCATGATGGATGATCCATTCCAACCCATTCCATGAGGGTCCCTTCCAACCCATTCCATGAGGGTCCCTTCCAACCCATTCCATGATAGATGATCCATTCCAACCCATTCCATGAGGATCCCTTCCAACCCATTCCATGATAGATGATCCCTTCCAACCCATTCCATGAGGATCCCTCCCAACCCATTCCATGATAGATGATCCCTTCCAACCCATTCCATGAGGATCCCTTCCAACCCATTCCATGATAGATGGTCCCTTCCAACCCATTCCATGATGGATGATCCCTCCCAACCCATTCCCCATTGGAGGCTCCCTCCCACCCCAAACTGCTGTAGGATCCCTGAGCTCAGCATCCCTTTTCCCTTGGAAAGAAGGGGAGAGCAGGGAATGGGTTTGGGGCTGAGCCTCATCCCATTGGAATCAGCCTCGGGAATGACAGGGCAGGATATGGGAGTTAAGGAGCCCCAATAGGGTTTGCCTACCTGGGTCCATCATCCAGTTCACTTCCCAACTGGAACCAGCCCCAGCAGCCTGTGGGATGAAGGGAACATCATTGGAACATCCATTGGGAACACCAGTGGGTACCGGGATATAGGATCCCTCTATAGGATCCTCTATAGGATCCCTCTATAGGATCCCTCTATAGGATCCCTCTATAGGATCCTCTATAGGATCCCTCTATAGGATCCCCCTATAGGATCCTCTATAGAATCCATCTATAGGATCCCTCTATAGGATCCTCTATAGGATCCCTCTATAGGATCCCTCTATAGGATCCCTCTATAGGATCCTCTATAGGATCCTCTATAGGATCCCTCTATAGGATCCCTCTATAGAATCCCTCTATAGGATCCCTCTATAGGATCCTCTATAGGATCCTCTATAGGATCCCTCTATAGGATCCCTCTATAGGATCCTCTATAGGATCCCTCTATAGGATTCCTCTATAGGATCCCTCTATAGGATCCCTCTATAGGATCCTCTATAAGATCCCTCTATAGGATCCCTCTATAGGATCCCTCTATAGGATCCTCTATAGGATCCCTCTATAGGATCCCTCTATAGGATCCCTCTATAGGATCCCTCTATAGGATCCCCCCTTCAATCCTGCTTCCCGGTGCCCTAAAGATCCCTCTTGTCCCAGGCTGCTCCCATCCCATATCACATTACCCCCCCCCCAGGAAGATCCACATGGAATAGGATATCCCAATGCCATGGATGGGAACAGGACTCACCAGTGCCTATGGGGCCGGCTCCGGGAATGGGATTGGGAAGGGTCTGGAATGGGATTGGGAAGGGTCTGGAATGGGATTGGGAAAGGTCTGGAATGGGATTGGGAAAGGTCTGGAATGGGATTGGGAAAGGTCGGGAATGGGATTGGGAAAGGTCTGGAATGGGATTGGGAAGGGTCTGGAATGGGATTGGGAAAGGTCTGGAATGGGATTGGGAAAGGTCTGGAATGGGATTGGGAAAGGTCGGGAATGGGATTGGGAAAGGTCGGGAATGGGATTGGGAAAGGTCTGGAATGGTGTCCCAGGCAGGACAGCTGAGCCAGGTCCTATCTAATTATAGCGGCTTTAAATGCCGAGGGGGGATCCCGATATGGACATGACGGGAATGGGATCCTATGGGAGGGGACAATCCCATGGGCGCTATAGGGGATGTGGGAATTGGGGAAGCACAAGGAGGTCCTGTATGGGAGTGAATCTGCCCTATCCAAAGGGAATCCACTGTATCCAAAGGGGAATCCACTGTATCCAAAGGGAATCCACTGTATCCAAAGGGGAATCCACTGTATCCAAAGGGGAATCCACTGTATCCAAAGGGGAATCCTCCATATCCTAAGGCAGGAGACATCGATTCCTGGTTTCCATCACCCTAAAAGAGCAGTTTGGGGTCATTTCTCACCACTTTGGGGTCATTTCTCATCACTTTGGGGTCATTTCTCATCACTTTGGGGTCATTTCTCATCACTTTGGGGTCATTTCTCTTCACTTTGGGGTCATTTCTCTTCACTTTGGGGTCATTTCTCATCACTTTGGGGTCATTTCTCATCACTTTGGGGTCATTTCTCATCACTTTGGGATCATTTCTCATCACTTTGGGGTCATTTCTCATCACTTTGGGGTCATTTTTCACTGTTTTGGGGTAATTTCCCATAATTTTGGGGTCATTTCTCCTCATTTTTGGATCATTTCTCACCACTTTGGGGTCATTTCTCATCACTTTGGGGTCATTTTCACGACTTTAGGATCATTTCTCACCAGTTTGGGGTCATTTCTCACCAGTTTGGGGTCATTTCTCACCACTTTGGGGTCATTCCTCATCACTTTGGGGTCATTTTCACGACTTTGGGGTCATTTCTCTTCACTTTGGATCATTTCTCATCACTTTCCGTCTGTTTTTGACCCTCTCTGTGCCTCCCCCCCTTCCGTACAACAACATGGCGGCGCGCATAGCCCATCCGCCGCCATCTTCCCTCCCCCTCCCCCTTACTTCCGCTTCCGCCGGAAGCCCCCCTCTCCGCTCCGCTCCGTGCGCAGGCCGCACGCCTCAGCCCGGCGCTCCGCTCCATCCGCCTCCATCCGCCTCCATCCGCCGCCATCCGCCGGTCCCACCGGTTCCATCCGGTTCCATCCGGTGCCACCGACGGTACCGGAGCCATCCGCAGCCATGACGGAGCAGATGACGCTGCGGGGAACGCTCAAGGGCCACAACGGGTGGGTCACGCAGATCGCCACCACACCGCAGTTCCCCGACATGATCCTGTCCGCGTCACGTGGTGAGGGCCGGGGGGGGGCACGGACGGGACCATTGATGTATGGGGGGGGGCACGGACGGGACCATTGATGTATGGGGGGGGATGAGACCATTGATATATGGGGGGGGGGTACGGGAGGGACCATTGGTGTATGGGGGGGGGCACGGGAGGGACCATTGATATGGGGGGGGGGGGCACGGAGGAGACCATTGATATGGGGGGGGAGAGCACGGAGGAGACCATTGATATGGGGGGGAACGACACCGATTGGAGGGGATGAGACCATGGTGGGGAGGGGGGTCCCCTTAAAGCCCTTCCTGTGCCCCACAACCCCCATGGTTGGAGCCGCCATAGGGGCAGGTGATGGGGACCTCACCCTGTTCCCTTGGGCACCCCCCCATTGCTTTGGGACTGATGGCATCACCCCCCCCATTGCTTTGGGACCGATGGCATCACCCCCCCCATTGCTTTGGGACTGATGGCATCACCCCCATTGCTTTGGGATTGATGGTATCCCCCCCATTGCTTTGGGATTGATGGTATCACCCCCCCCATTGCTTTGGGATTGATGGTATCACCCCCCCCATTGCTTTGGGACCGATGGCATCACCCCCATTGCTTTGGGACTGATGGCATCACCCCCATTGCTTTGGGACCGATGGCATCAGCCCCATTGCTTTGGGACTGATGGCATCACCCCCCCCATTGCTTTGGGACTGATGATATCCCCCCCATTGCTTTGGGACTGATGGTATCACCCCCCCCATTGCTTTGGGACTGATGGCATCACCCCCATTGCTTTGGGACTGATGGCACCACCCCCCCCATTGCTTTGGGACTGATGGTATCCCCCCCATTGCTTTGGGACTGATGGCATCAGCCCCATTGCTTTGGGACCGATGGCATCACCCCCCCCATTGCTTTGGGACCGATGGCATCACCCCCCCATTGCTTTGGGACTGATGGCATCACCCCCCCCATTGCTTTGGGACTGATGGCATCACCCCCCCCATTGCTTTGGGACCGATGGCATCACCCCCATTGCTTTGGGACTGATGGTATCCCCCCCATTGCTTTGGGACTGATGGCATCACCCCCCCCATTGCTTTGGGACTGATGGTATCCCCCCCATTGCTTTGGGACTGATGGTATCCCCCCCATTGCTTTGGGACTGATGGTATCCCCCCCATTGCTTTGGGACTGATGGCATCACCCCCCCATTGCTTTGGGACTGATGGCATCACCCCCCCCATTGCTTTGGGACTGATGGTATCCCCCCCATTGCTTTGGGACTGATGGTATCCCCCCCATTGCTTTGGGACCGATGGCATCACCCCCCCCTTTGCTTTGGGACTGATGGTATCCCCCCCATTGCTTTGGGACTGATGGCATCACCCCCATTGCTTTGGGACCGATGGTATCACCCCCCCCATTGCTTTGGGACCGATGGCATCACCCCCATTGCTTTGGGACCGATGGCATCACCCCCATTGCTTTGGGACCGATGGCATCACCCCCCCATTGCTTTGGGACTGATGGTATCCCCCCCCCCATTGCTTTGGGACTGATGGTATCCCCCCCATTGCTTTGGGACTGATGGCACCAACCCCCCATTGCTTTGGGACTGATGGCATCACCCCCCCATTGCTTTGGGACTGATGGCATCACCCCCCCCATTGCTTTGGGACTGATGGCATCACCCCCATTGCTTTGGGACCGATGGTATCCCCCCCATTGCTTTGGGACTGATGGTATCCCCCCCATTGCTTTGGGACCGATGGCATCACCCCCCCATTGCTTTGGGACTGATGGCATCACCCCCCATTGCTTTGGGACCGATGGCACCACCCCCCCCATTGCTTTGGGACCGATGGTATCCCCCCCATTGCTTTGGGACTGATGGTATCCCCCCCATTGCTTTGGGACTGATGGCATCACCCCCCCATTGCTTTGGGACTGATGGCATCACCCCCCCCATTGCTTTGGGACTGATGGTATCCCCCCATTGCTTTGGGACTGATGGCATCACCCCCCCATTGCTTTGGGACTGATGGCATCACCCCCATTGCTTTGGGACCGATGGCATCACCCCCATTGCTTTGGGACTGATGGCATCACCCCCCCCATTGCTTTGGGACTGAAGGCACCACCCCCCCCATTGCTTTGGGACTGATGGTATCCCCCCCATTGCTTTGGGACTGATGGTATGGGGGATACCATTAGGGTATGGGGGGGGTGCAGATGAGACCATTGATGTATGGGGGGGGCACGGGAGGGACCATTGATGTATGGGGGGTCCCCATTGCTTTGGGACTGATGGTATCTCCCCCCCTATTCCTTCCCCTATATTCCCATGATCCCAGACAAAACCATCATCATGTGGAAGCTGACTCGGGACGAGACCAACTATGGGATCCCCCAACGAGCCCTTCGTGGCCATTCCCACTTCGTCAGTGACGTCGTCATCTCCTCGGATGGGCAGTTTGCCCTCTCGGGGTCCTGGGATGGGACCCTGCGGCTATGGGATCTCACCACGTGAGTGGGGTCGGATGTGGGGCTGCCCCATTGCGGTTGGGGGGGGATGTGGGGCTGCCCCATTGATGTGGGGGGGGATGTGGGGCTGCCCCATTGAGGTTGGGGGGGATGTGGGGCTGCCCCATTGATGTGGGGGGGATGTGGGGCTGCCCCATTGAGGTTGGGGGGGGATGTGGGGCTGCCCCATTGAGGTTGGGGGGGGATGTGGGGCTGCCCCATTGAGGTTGGGGGGGGATGTGGGGCTGCCCCATTGATGTGGGGGGGATGTGGGGCTGCCCCATTGAGGTTGGGGGGGGATGTGGGGTTGCCCCATTGAGGTTGGGGGGGGATGTGGGGCTGCCCCATTGAGGTTGGGGGGGATGTGGGGCTGCCCCATTGAGGTTGGGGGGGGATGTGGGGCTGCCCCATTGAGGTTGGGGGGGGATGTGGGGCTGCCCCATTGATGTGGGGGGGATGTGGGGCTGCCCCATTGAGGTTGGGGGGGGATGTGGGGCTGCCCCATTGAGGTGGGGGGGATGTGGGGCTGCCCCATTGAGGTTGGGGGGGGATGTGGGGCTGCCCCATTGAGGTTGGGGAGGGATGTGGGGCTGCCCCATTGATGTGGGGGGGGGATGTGGGGCTGCCCCATTGAGGTTGGGGGGGGATGTGGGGCTGCCCCATTGATGTGGGGGGGGATGTGGGGCTGCCCCATTGAGGTGGGGGGGGGATGTGGGGCTGCCCCATTGATGTGGGGGGGGATGTGGGGCTGCCCCATTGCTGTGGGGGGGATGTGGGGCTGCCCCATTGATGTGGGGGGGATGTGGGGCTGCCCCATTGAGGTTGGGGGGGGATGTGGGGCTGCCCCATTGATGTGGGGGGGATGTGGGGCTGCCCCATTGAGGTTGGGGGGGGATGTGGGGCTGCCCCATTGATGTGGGGGGGGATGTAGGGTCTGCTGTGGGGCTGGGACGTGGGGGACGTGGAAACCCCTTCCCACCCCAAACCATTCCATGATCCCATCAATCCCAAGCTCCTCTCCCGATGATTACACTGACTCATCCCTGATCCTTTGGGATCTGAGGACACGTCCTGCAATGATGATGGGAGAGAAGCTTTGGGGGGGGGGCTCCAGCACCAGCATTCCCTATGGGATTCCCCCTGTTTTAATGGGATTTCTCCCTGTTTTTAATGGGATTTCTCCCTGTTTTGCCCCTGTTTTAATGGGATTTCTCCCTGTTTTTCCCCATTCCCCCTGTTTTAATGGGATTTCTCCCTGTTTTTAATGGGATTTCTCCCTGTTTTGCCCCTGTTTTAATGGGATTTCTCCCTGTTTTCCCCCATTTCCCCTGTTTTAATGGGATTTCTCCCTGTTTTTCCCCCATTCCCCCTGTTTTAATGGGATTTCTCCCTGTTTTAATGGGATTTCTCCCTGTTTTCCCCCATTTCCCCTGTTTTAATGGGATTTCTCCCTGTTTTTCCCCATTCCCCCTGTTTTTAATGGGATTTCTCCCTGTTTTCCCCCATTCCCCCTGTTTTAATGGGATTTCTCCCTGTTTTTCCCCATTCCCCCTGTTTTAATGGGATTTCTCCCTGTTTTCCCCCTGTTTTAATGGGATTTCTCCCTGTTTTAATGGATTTTCCCCCTGTTTTAATGGGATTTCTCCCTGTTTTAATGGGATTTCTCCCTGTTTTAATGGGATTTCTCCCTGTTTTTCCCCCATTCCCCCTGTTTTAATGGGATTTCTCCCTGTTTTAATGGGATTTCTCCCTGTTTTCCCCCTGTTTTAATGGGATTTCTCCCTGTTTTAATGGGATTTCTCCCTGTTTAATGGGGTTTCTCCCTGTTCCCATAGCGGGACCACCACCCGCCGCTTCGTGGGCCACACCAAGGACGTCCTGAGCGTTGCCTTCTCCTCCGACAACAGGCAGATCGTGTCAGGCTCCCGGGATAAGACCATCAAGCTCTGGAATACATTGGGGGTCTGCAAGTACACGGTGCAGGTCAGCCCCACATCCCATAGGGAAAGGCTTGGGATCCATGGCTTGGGGATCAGAGGGGTCTGAATGGTGTGGGCTCATTGGGGTCTCCTCACCATGATCCCAATCCCATTCCCAGGATGAGAGCCACTCGGAATGGGTGTCCTGCGTCCGCTTCTCCCCCAACAGCAGCAACCCCATCATCGTGTCCTGCGGCTGGGACAAGCTGGTCAAGGTGGGTTGGGATGGAGCAGCTCCAGCCTGGAATCCTGCCCCATTCCCACTGTTTGTGGGGCCGGGAGCAGCGTTTATCCCATTCCCATCTCATCCAGGTCTGGAATTTGGCCAACTGTAAGCTGAAGACCAACCACATTGGGCACACTGGGTACCTGAACACAGTGACTGTGTCCCCTGATGGTTCCCTCTGTGCTTCGGGAGGAAAGGTACATCCAAAGCTCCATAACCCAGGAATACCCCCCCCCACAACCCTCACTCATCCCAATCCTTCCCTGTATCCCATAGGATGGGCAGGCCATGCTGTGGGACCTCAATGAGGGCAAACACCTCTACACGTTGGATGGAGGGGACATCATCAATGCTCTCTGCTTCAGCCCCAACCGCTACTGGCTCTGTGCAGCCACCGGGCCCAGCATCAAGATCTGGGTATGTCCATGTCCCCATCCCGATGGAATTCCATTGGGAAGCTGTGATGAAACCTTCAATGCCAACCGAGTGCATCCATGTGGAGACCCAGAGGCTGTTTCTGAGCCCCCATCCGGCTGCAGTGGGAATGGGATCGGGAGCTCCCATCCGGAGCCTTCATTCCCTGCCCTTGATCCCATAGGATCTGGAAGGGAAGATCATCGTGGATGAGCTGAAGCAGGAGGTGATCAGCACCAGCAGCAAAGCGGAGCCGCCCCAGTGCACGTCCCTGGCCTGGTCTGCAGATGGGCAGGTGAGATCCATGTCCCCATCCATGCATCCCAGCCTCGGGAATGGGGCTTGGGGGGACAGATCCCTTCCCTAACCAGATCCCCCTCTCCTGTGGGGTCTGTGCCCTCAGCCCCATAGGGCTCCTGTGTTCCCATCTGATCCCGCTGTTCCCTCTCTCCACAGACCCTGTTTGCGGGATACACGGATAACCTGGTGCGGGTTTGGCAGGTGACCATTGGGACACGCTGAGGTCCCCATTGGAACCCCAATAAACCAGCGCTCCTCACCATTCCCAGCTCCGTGCTTGGATCCTGCATTCCCAGCTCCAGATTCCCATTGTCCCCAACCTCAAGGGCACTGGAATGATGGGATGGAGGGAAGACATCCCATGGCCTTCCAGCCAATGGGGGCTCTCATTCCTTCCCAGCCTCTGGAATAACCTGGGAACACACACACACAATTCCCAGGAAACCCCAGTTTAGCTCATTCCAGAGGCATTGGTGTCCTCATCCCATTGGTGTCCTCATCCCAACCAGGGGTTTCCTTTAGAAAGGGTTTAAGGTGGGATTTAGGCCCCGAGTCCATGCCCATATAACCATTCCCTATGGATCTGGGCTTGGATTGCTCATTCCCAGCTGCATCCGGTGGGTGGGAGTGAGGCAGCATTTATGGGCTCGACCAAACCCAATAGGAATCAATGAGGGATCCAGTGATGGATCCATGGAAAACCCCAGGGCACAACAAACCTAATAGGAATCAATGAGGGATCCAGTGATGGATCCATGGAAAACCAGCTGGATTGGTTGGGAATTGGATCCCGGAAGCTTCCGTTGGGATCTCACCAAGGCCAAGGCAGATTTACAACCTTAAGTCTTTATTATTTGACATCATAAAACTAAATCTCCATTTAATTCCCATTGTAGCCAAAAATAGTTGGAAGTAGCTCTGGAATGCCAAGAGGAACAACCCCCACCAACAGAAAGAGGGATAATACACAACGGGAGTCTCTGGATTGAGCTGGAATCTCGGGAGCAGAGACATGGAAAAGGGAGCAAAAATAAATAGAGGAGCAGGAACAAGTGCTGGGGAATGGGATGGAGAGCCCAAAACCAGGGAATTCCATAGGGAAAAGCAGGATGGACTCCAGGTCTGGACACCAGCCTGGGGCTGAGGGAGCTTGGAAGTGAATCCCAAAGGATTCCAACCACCTCAGTGCAACCAGCAATAGGAGGTTGGTTCAGAATGAAGCCAAGAGCTTCGGGACACAGAATCCCACCGGGAATGGGAGAGGAGAGCTCCTGGCAGCAGGAAAACTGCCTTTGAGGTGGATCCTTCCCTAAGTCCAGCCCAGACCTGGCTTTGGATCCCGGGAGGAGCTGGTGGGGAAGGAAATGGGGGCAGGACAAGTGCAATGTCAGATCCCAGAGCAGGATCCAGAGGGCAGGAGAAGCAGCAGCAGATCCCAAAGCAGGATCCGGATGGAATCCAAGGGGCAGGAAAAGCAGCAGCAGATCCCAAAGCAGAGATCCCAAAGCAGGATCCAGATGGAATCCAAGGGGCAGGTCAAGCACTGGATCCTGGTGGGATCCCAGGGGCAGGATCCGGATGGAATCCAAGGGGCAGGACAAGCAGTGCAGATCCCAACATGGGATCCAAGGGGCAGGAAAAGCAGCAGCAGATCCCAAAGCAGTATCCAGATGGAACCCAAGGTGCAGGAGCAGCAGCACCGGGTGCCAAGGGCAGGAACCAGATGGAATCCAAGGGGCAGGACAAGCAGTGCAGATCCCAAAGCAGGATCCAGATGGAATCCAAGGGGTAGGACAAGTGCTGGATCCCGGTAGGATCCAGATGGAATCCAAGGGGCAGGAAAAGCAGCTCCAGACCCCAAAGCAGTATCCAGATGGAACCCAAGGGGCAGGATCCGGATGGAACCCAAGGGGCAGGAAAAGCAGCTCCAGATCCCAAAGCAGGATCCAGATGGAATCCAAGGGGCAGGATCCAGATGGAACCCAAGGGGCAGGACAAGCAGTGCAGACCCCAAAGCAGGATCCAGATGATGGAACCCAAGGTGCAGGAGCAGCAGCACCAGTGCCAGGGGCAGGATCCAGATGGAATCTAGAGGGCAGGACAAGCAGTGCAGACCCCAAAGCAGGATCCAGATGGAATCCAAGGGGCAGGAAAAGCAGCTCCAGACCCCAAAGCAGTATCCAGATGATGGAACCCAAGGCGCAGGAGCAGCAGCACCAGGAGCAGCCTCAGGCACAGATCTTGATGCGGGTGCCCTTGGCCAGGACCCGGAAGAAGGGGCAGATGCGCTCCCGGAAGCAGGCATTGAAGGTGTGGATGTGGCTCATGTTGTCTGCATTATAGAAGCAGAGCTGCCCTCGCTCATAGTCCAGATAGAGCAGGAAGCGCCTGGGCCTCTCCACCGGCGCCAGCACCGTCTGCTCCGTCGCCGTCAGCGCCTGGAAGCGCTTCCCAATGCTGCCCACACACCAAACCTCCCTCTTGGGCTGCGGCTCCATCGCCTTGCGGCGCGGCGGCTCCGGCGCGGCTCCCAGCGCCCAGCCCCGGCGCCCGCACACCTCCACCTGCCAGCAATGGCGCCCGGAGCTGAAGCCTGGAGCTCCCAGCACCGACAGGTCCCATTCGGAGGCCTTGGGAGGCTCCGGAGGCTCCGGGCGCCGCTCGCACAGGCGGACGCTGCGGCGGTCCAGGGATAGGCTGAGGCGAGGGTGGGCTGTGCTGGGGTCCAGGGTCACGTCCGCTGCGGGGTAATGGGGGTAAGGGGAGAGCAGAGACCATCCAGGGTCCCAGTCCCACATCTGGGAGCCCAATCCCATATCCCAGCCATGGGATGGGGTTAAATCCCTTCCATCCTCACTGTTTTCTGCCTTTTCACCCCAAATATCCCCCTTTAAACCCCAAATATCCCCCTTTTCACCCCAAATATCCCCCTTTAAACCCCAAATATCCCCCTTTAAACCCCAGATATCCCCCTTTTAAACCCAAATATTCCCCTTTAAACCCCAAATATCCCCCTTTTAACCCCAAATATCCCCCTTTTCACCCCAAATATCCCCCTTTTAACCCCAAATATCACCCTTTTAACCCCAAATATCCCCCTTTAAACCCCAAATATCCCCCTTTTCACCCCAAATATCCTCCTTTTCACCCCAAATATCCCCCTTTTCACCCCAAATATCCCCCTTTTAACCCCAGATATCCCCCTTTTAACCCCAAATATCCCCCTTTTAACCCCAAATATCCCCATCCCGGCCATGGGATGGGGTTAAATCCCTTCAATCCTCACCATTTCCTGCCTTTTCACCCCAAATATCCCCCTTTTCACCCCAAATACCCCCTTTTCACCCCAAATACCCCCTTTTCACCCCAAATATTCCCCTTTTCACCCCAAATATCCCCCTTTTAACCCCAAATATTCCCCTTTTCACCCCAAATATCCTCCTTTTCACCCCAAATATCACCTTTTTAACCCCAAATATCCCCCTTTTAACCCCAAATATCCCCCTTTTAACCCCAAATATTCCCCTTTAAACCCCAAATATCCCCCTTTAAACCCCAAATATTCCCCTTTTAACCCCAAATATTCCCCTTTTCACCCCAAATATTCCCCTTTTCACCCCAAATATCCCCCTTTTCACCCCAAATATCCCCCTTTTAACCCCAAATATCCCCCTTTTCACCCCAAATATCCTCCTTTTCACCCCAAATATCCCCCTTTAAACCCCAAATATCCCCCTTTTCACCCCCAAAACTCCAGGCTTGGCTCCAGGCTTGGGAAGGGATAGGGCAGGAACAGGAGGAGAAGGAATCCCACCCATCCCTATGGATCCAAGGGGCTTCCCAACCCACTCACCTTGAGGGACCTTGTAGAAGACCTTCTCCATCTTCCTCATCACCACGTCCTGCAGGAAGTAGTTCCTGTATCTCTTGCCCACGTCCACAGGGACCATCTCCGGCTCCTGGAATTTCATGTTCTCACATCTTGGGAAGGGGAAGGAAAAGTGGGATTGAGCTCTGGGAATAGGGATCCAGGCTACAGCAGTGGCTGCTTATCCAGTGCAGGGGATGAATGATCCCTATGGACTCTTTAAGGTCCTATATGTCCCCATCATCCCTGAACCCCATTCTCCTGCTTCCAGGAGCTCCCATCACCACCTCCATCACCCAGGTTCCATGGAGTCCTTTACCCCATGAAAGCCATAGAGAGCAATGGGAAGGGACTGACCTGATGAAGGTGCCTTTGATGTCCTGGGAAAGGAGGAATCCAATGGGAAACAGAAGGATCATCAGGGATGAGCACATGGAGAAGGGGGAATCCCGTTCATTGTGGCATGGTTGGGGTTGGAAAGGAGCTTAAGATCCCTTGAGCATGGTGGGATATGGGAATGCCCATAGGGAAGTGCTTCCTCATCTCCAACCTGACCTTCCCTGTTCCATCACCCCATATCCATCCCTGCTGCACCTACCCCGAGCTCTCCATTCCCATCACCCCATATCCATCCCTGCTGTGGGTCCCACCCCGATCTCTCCATTCCCATCACCCCATATCCATCCCTGCTGCAACCACCCTGATCTCTCCATTCCCATCACCCCATATCCATCCCTGCTGTGGGTCCCACCCTGATCTCTCTGCTCCCATCACCCCATATCCATCCCTGCTATGGGTCCCACCCCGATCTCTCCATTCCCATCACCCCATATCCATCCCTGCTGCACCCACCCTGATCTCTCTGCTCCCATCACCCCATATCCATCCCTGCTGCACCCACCTGATCTCTCCATTCCCATCACCCCATATCCCATCCCTGCTGTGGGTCCCACCCTGATCTCTCTGCTCCCATCACCCCATATCCCATCCCTGCTGCACCCACCTGAGCTCTCCATTCCCATCACCCCATATCCATCCCTGCTGTGGGACCCACCCTGATCTCTCTGCTCCCATCACCCCATATCCCATCCCTGCTGTGGGTCCCACCCTGATCTCTCCATTCCCATCACCCCATATCCATCCCTGCTGTGGGTCCCACCCTGATCTCTCTGCTCCCATCACCCCATATCCATCCCTGCTGCACCCACCCCGATCTCTCTGCTCCCATCACCCCATATCCCATCCCTGCTGCACCCACCCCGATCTCTCCATTCCCATCACCCCATGTCCCATCCCTGCTGTGGGTCCCACCCCGAGCTCTCCATTCCCATCACCCCATATCCCATCCCTGCTGCACCCACCTGATCTCTCCATTCCCATCACCCCATATCCATCCCTGCTGTGGGTCCCACCCTGATCTCTCCATTCCCATCACCCCATATCCCATCCCTGCTATGGGTCCCACCCCGATCTCTCTGCTCCCATCACCCCATATCCATCCCTGCTGTGGGTCCCACCCTGATCTCTCCATTCCCATCACCCCATATCCCATCCCTGCTGTGGGTCCCACCCCTGATCTCTCTGCTCCCATCACCCCATATCCCATCCCTGCTGTGGGTCCCACCCTGATCTCTCTGCTCCCATCACCCCATATCCCATCCCTGCTGCACCCACCCCGATCTCTCTGCTCCCATCACCCCATATCCATCCCTGCTGTGGGTCCCACTCTGATCTCTCCATTCCCATCACCCCATATCCCATCCCTGCTGTGGGTCCCACTCTGATCTCTCCATTCCCATCACCCCATATCCCATCCCTGCTGTGGGTCCCACCCCAATCTCTCTGCTCCCATCACCCCATATCCATCCCTGCTGCACCCACCTGAGCTCTCCATTCCCATCACCCCATATCCATCCCTGCTGTGGGTCCCACTCTGAGCTCTCCATTCCCATCACCCCATATCCCATCCCTGCTCTGGGTCCCACCCCCCCCATATCCATCCCTGCTGTGGGTCCCACCCCGATCTCTCTGCTCCCATCACCCCATATCCATCCCTGCTGTGGGTCCCACCCCCCCCATATCCCATCCCTGCTGTGGGTCCCACCCTGAGCTCTCCATTCCCATCACCCCATATCCCATCCCTGCTGTGGGTCCCACCCTGAGCTCTCCATTCCCATCACCCCATATCCCATCCCTGCTGTGGGTCCCACTCTGATCTCTCCATTCCCATCACCCCATATCCCATCCCTGCTGTGGGTCCCACCCCGATCTCTCTGCTCCCATCATCCCATATCCATCCCTGCTGTGGGTCCCACCCCGATCTCTCTGCTCCCATCACCCCATATCCATCCCTGCTGTGGGTCCCACTCTGAGCTCTCCATTCCCATCACCCCATATCCCATCCCTGCTGTGGGTCCCACTCTGATCTCTCTGCTCCCATCACCCCATATCCCATCCCTGCTGTGGGTCCCACCCTGATCTCTCCATTCCCATCACCCCATATCCCATCCCTGCTATGGGTCCCACTCTGAGCTCTCCATTCCCATCACCCCATATCCATCCCTGCTGTGGGTCCCACCCTGAGCTCTCCATTCCCATCACCCCATATCCCATCCCTGCTGTGGGTCCCACTCTGAGCTCTCCATTCCCATCACCCCATATCCCATCCCTGCTGTGGGTCCCACCCCGATCTCTCTGCTCCCATCACCCCATATCCCATCCCTGCTGTGGGTCCCACCCCAATCTCTCCATTCCCATCACCCCATATCCATCCCTGCTGTGGGTCCCACCCTGATCTCTCCATTCCCATCACCCCATATCCATCCCTGCTGTGGGTCCCACCCTGATCTCTCCATTCCCATCACCCCATATCCATCCCTGCTGCACCCACCCGATCTCTCTGCTCCCATCACCCCATATCCATCCCTGCTGTGGGTCCCACCCCGATCTCTCCATTCCCATCACCCCATATCCCATCCCTGCTGTGGGTCCCACCCTGATCTCTCTGCTCCCATCACCCCATATCCATCCCTGCTGCACCCACCCGATCTCTCTGCTCCCATCACCCCATATCCCATCCCTGCTGTGGGTCCCACCCCGAGCTCTCCATTCCCATCACCCCATATCCATCCCTGCTGTGGGTCCCACCCCGATCTCTCCATTCCCATCACCCCATATCCATCCCTGCTGTGGGTCCCACTCTGAGCTCTCCATTCCCATCACCCCATATCCATCCCTGCTGTGGGTCCCACTCTGATCTCTCCATTCCCATCACCCCATATCCCATCCCTGCTGCACCCACCCCAAGCTCTCCATTCCCATCACCCCATATCCATCCCTGCTGTGGGTCCCACCCCGAGCTCTCCATTCCCATAACCCCACATCCCATCCCTGCTGCACCCACCTGAGCTCTCCATTCCCATCACCCCATATCCCATCCCTGCTGTGGGTCCCACCCTGATCTCTCCATTCCCATCACCCCATATCCATCCCTGCTGCACCCACCCCGATCTCTCTGCTCCCATCACCCCATATCCATCCCTGCTGTGGGTCCCACTCTGAGCTCTCCATTCCCATCACCCCATATCCCATCCCTGCTGTGGGTCCCACCCCGATCTCTCCATTCCCATCACCCCATATCCATCCCTGCTGTGGGTCCCACCCCGAGCTCTCCATTCCCATCACCCCATATCCCATCCCTGCTGTGGGTCCCACTCTGATCTCTCCATTCCCATCACCCCATATCCATCCCTGCTGTGGGTCCCACCCCGATCTCTCCATTCCCATCACCCCATATCCATCCCTGCTATGGGTCCCACCCCCCCCATATCCATCCCTGCTATGGGTCCCACCCCAATCTCTCTGCTCCCATCACCCCATATCCCATCCCTGCTGTGGGTCCCACCCCAATCTCTCTGCTCCCATCACCCCATATCCCATCCCTGCTGTGGGTCCCACCCCGATCTCTGCTCCCATCACCCCATATCCCATCCCTGCTGTGGGTCCCACCCCAATCTCTCCATTCCCATCACCCCATATCCATCCCTGCTGTGGGTCCCACTCTGATCTCTCTGCTCCCATCACCCCATATCCATCCCTGCTGTGGGTCCCACTCTGATCTCTCTGCTCCCATCACCCCATATCCATCCCTGCTGTGGGTCCCAATCTGATCTCTCCATTCCCATCACCCCATATCCCATCCCTGCTATGGGTCCCACCCCCCCCATATCCATCCCTGCTATGGGTCCCCCCCATAGACGCCATAGGGCAGACCTGGAGCATCCTCAGCCCATCCTGCCTGCTCTTGTCCTGCGCCTCAGCCAGCAGACGCCTCAGGGCCACACTCTGCTCCTGCAGCAGCCTCACGTTGCTGCTCTGCCTGCCCAGCAGGCTCTGGTATCTCTCCTCCAGCTGCTGCAGCAGCAGCACCTGCTCCCCCACCAGGAACTGGTGCAGCCGCTCGAAGTCTGACTCCAGCTCCTTCATCTCCAGCTTCATCTTGGCCTGGGGGGGATGGGAATGGGGCAGCTCAAGGAGCTGATCCCAACCCTGATCCCATAGGGATGTGGGTCCCATAGCCCCAGCATAGGGACTGTGATGCCTGTGGGAGCTCAGATCCATGGCCAAGGAGCTTCCCATTGATCCCAGCAGGTCCAAGGCCGGACGTGGATCTTACCCTCAGCTCCGTGATCTTCTCCTCCTCATTGGACTTCTGCTTCAGCACCAGCTCCAGCTTCTTCTTCAGCGGCTCCAGGTGGCTCTGGAGCTTGTGCTGTGGGGAAGCCACAGCTCAGGCTCAGGGATTCCCATCCTGTCCTCACCCCATCCCCATCCTTCCCTTGACTCCAATGGGATCAGCCTGAGGGTTCCTCACCCCATCCATGAGGCCAGGGCTGGCCCATGGGGAGCAGCCAATTCCACCCCAATCCCCCCCTCCATCAATCCACATGGTCCCACCTGCACTCACCTATTCCCTATTGGAACAGCTCCATCATTCCCATCCCATTCCCATCCCATCCCCATTCCCACCGGCTCCCATAGGAACAGCTCCACCATTCCCATAGGATCCCATTGGAACAGCTCCACTATTCCCACCCCATTCCCATAGGATCCCATTGGAACAGCTCCACCATTCCCACCCCATTCCCATCCCATTCCCACAGGATCCCATTGGAACAGCTCCACCATTCCCATCCCATTCCCATCCCATCCCCATTCCCACCAGCTCCCCTAGGAACAGCTCCATCATTCCCATCCCATTCCCATCCCATCCCCATTCCCACCGTATCCCATTGGAACAGCTCCACCATTCCCACCCCATTCCCATAGGATCCCATAGGAACAGCTCCACCATTCCCACCCCATAGGATCCCATAGGAACACCTCCATCATTCCCATAGGATCCCATTGGAACAGTTCCACCATTCCCACCCCATTCCCATCCCATTCCCATCCCATCCCCATTCCCACCAGCTCCCATTGGAACAGCTCCATCATTCCCACCCCATTCCCATAGGATCCCATTGGAACAGCTCCACCATTCCCACCCCATCCCATCCCCATCGGATCCCATTGGAACAGCTCCATCATTCCCATTCCCATCCCATCCCCATTCCCATAGGATCCCATTGGAACAGCTCCACCATTCCCATAAGATCCCATTGGAACAGCTCCATCATTCCCACCCCATTCCCATCCCATCCCCATCGGATCCCATAGGAACACCTCCACCATCCCCATAGGATCCCATAGTATCCCATAGTAACCCCCCCCCTCACTCACCCTATAGTCCTGCAGCACCTCCTCCAGCGGCACCACACTGTGCTGCTTGTGGCCTCGGGCCTCCCTGCACACCACACAGATGGCTTCCTCATCCACCTCACAGTACAGCTTCAGGGGCTCCTGGTGCCGCTGGCAGCGCTCGGCGGGGCCGGGACCCCCCCCAGTACCCCCAGTACCCCCAGTACCCCCAGTACCACCAGTAACACCAGTAACACCAGTAACACCAGTACCACCAGTAACACCAGTAACACCAGTAACACCAGTAGCACCTGGAGGCTGCGGCCGCTGCGGCCTCGGGTGCAGCTGCCGGATGATCTGCACCATGTTGGCCAGCTGCAGGTTGGGCCGGAAGTTGCGTTGCGCGAAGCTCTTCCGGCACTGCGGGCACGTGAACGGGCCCGGGGGCTGCTCTTCCTCCCCCTCCCCCTCCTCCTCCTCCTCCTCCTCCTCCTCCACATCCTCCTCCATTACTTCCTCATCGAACTCTTCCTCCCCCAAGTACATCCCCCCCCCCCCCCCACAGCCCCTCCCCCTCCCCCCACAGCTCCTCCTCCTCACTCCACATCCCGTCTCCTTCCTCCTCCTCGGCCCCATCATCCTCCTCCTCCTCCACCACATCCAACTCTTCCTCCTCCTCCTCCTCCTCCTCTTCCTCCTCCTCCTCCTCCTCCTCCGAGGCCTCCGCGGCCTCCGAGGCCTCCGCGGCCTCCGAGGCCTCCGCGGCCCAGAGCTGCGCGATGCAGCCGCGGCAGAAGTTGTGTCCGCAGCCGATGGACACGGGATCCATGAAGTAATCGAGGCAAATGGCGCAGATCGCCTCCTCCTGCAGCGTCTCCACCGGGTCCGCCATGACCTTCCTCCTCCTCCTCCTCCTCCTCAGGGCTCAGTCCTCCACCCGCCGCTACCGGAAGTGCCGCTCTCGGGGCCGCTCTGGCCCCGTCCTCCCGCAGCCGCCGCCGAGCCTCTCTATGGTACCGCCGACCGGAGACGCTTCCGGCTTCCGGGCTCGGAGGGCGCGTGACCGGAAGTGTTGCTATGGGAACGGGCTCTCGGTTCCGCCTCCGGGGTGGGTTTGTCTGCCCGCGCAACTCGGTGGTCTCGGAGGACCGCTCCTGAAGGTGGGCGGGGCTTCCGCACCGGGACCCCTCCCCCCCCCCCCCCATGGCTCAGTGGGTAGAGCGCCGGACTCGTAACTTGATGGTCACAGGTTCGAATCCCGCTTGGGGAGACCCAAAACCCTCTCAATTCACCCCAAAATCGCTTGTTGCCTCCCCCATTCTCGCCGAGCTCTCCCCGAATCCCCCCCGGAAGCAGTCCCGGAGCTGCCCCATCCCGTTCCTATGGTGCAGGGTCCTCCATCCGCCTCACACACGGAACGTCCCCGGTTCGAAACCGGCCACAAACCTTCGGGTTTTAGCCTCTTTCCGCCCCATTTTCCTTCCCCCATCCCCATTCCCATCCCAACGGCTCCATCGCCGCTTCCTGCGGTCGGGAACGAGCATCCGGAGCCGTGCGGGTCCCGGTGGCTCCAGCATCCCCTATCCCATCACCACCAGCCCGGCTAGCTCAGTCGGTAGAGCATGAGACTCTTAATCTCAGGGTCGTGGGTTCGAGCCCCACGTTGGGCGCTTGGTTCCTTTTGGGTCTCGTTTTCCCTCTGCGCTCAGTCCAAGGGCATCCCGACCCCAAAGCGTTCGGGTTGGGGCTGATCTTGGGGTGTCCCACATGGAATTCAATGGGATTTGTGTCCCTCTGTTTGCTGTCCGGCTCCAAACCCAATCCAATGGGAGGTGAGGAGCATCCCTGCCCTCCTCATCCTCTCTGTTAGGGGATCCCTGCTCGTGGCCCCATGGAGGAAGCTGCGGGTAAGTACGAGGTAAAGCCTTGAACATCCAAGTATTCCAGGCCTGGAATTCTGGGGACCAGCAACTGGTGAGTGAATTCAGCATCCCCTAACCCAGAGCAGCATCCCCTAACCCTAACCCTAACCCAGAGCAGCATCCCCTAAACCAGAGCAGCATCCCCTAAACCAGAGCAGCATCCCTTAACCCTAACCCTAACCCAGAGCAGCATCCCCTAACCCTAACCCAGGGCAGCATCTCCTAACCCTAACCCAGAGCAGCATCCCCTAACCCTAACCCAGAGCAGCATCCCCTAAACCAGAGCAGCATCCCCTAACCCAGAGCAGCATCCCCTAACCCTAACCCAGAGCAGCATCCCCTAACCCAGAGCAGCATCCCCTAACCCTAACCCAGAGCAGCATCCCCTAAACCAGAGCAGCATCCCCTAACCCAGAGCAGCATCCCCTAAACCAGAGCAGCATCCCCTAACCCAGAGCAGCATCCCCTAACCCTAACCCAGAGCAGCATCCCCTAACCCAGAGCAGCATCCCCTAACCCAGAGCAGCATCCCCTAAACCAGCAGCATCCCCTAACCCAGAGCAGCATCCCCTAACCCAGAGCAGCATCCCCTAACCCAGAGCAGCATCCCCTAACCCTAACCCAGAGCAGCATCCCCTAACCCAGAGCAGCATCCCCTAACCCTAACCCAGAGCAGCATCCCCTAAACCAGAGCAGCATCCCCTAACCCAGAGCAGCATCCCCTAACCCAGAGCAGCATCCCCTAACCCAGAGCAACATCCCCTAACCCTAAACCAGAGCAGCATCCCCTAACCCAGCAGCATCCCCTAACCCAGAGCAGCATCCCCTAACCCTAACCCAGAGCAGCATCCCCTAACCCAGAGCAGCATCCCCTAACCCTAACCCAGAGCAGCATCCCCTAACCCAGAGCAGCATCCCCTAACCCAGAGCAGGATCCCCTAACCCTAACCCAGAGCAGCATCCCTTAACCCTAACCCAAAGCAGCATCCCCTAACCCAAGGGATGACCACAAATGGGATTTAGCCACCAAACCCCCCCCAGAACCTGACATCCAGAAACAGAGACCAGGGCAGCATTAAATCCCTTTACTTCATCTGACCCCATAAGAGCTCTGTTGGTGGGTGATTGGGGCTGTAAGGAGGAGCCAAAGGGGATGGTGACCATGGGAGCATCTCCCAATGGATTGGGTCATAATGAGGAGCCCGAGTGTGTTCTGGAAGCTTGGCTGTGAGGAGCAGAGGATGATGAAGATGCTCCTGCAGCCTCAATGCAATCCGGTGCATACAGACCCCTATGGAAGCTGCTGTATGGCCACGGGAGCTGTGTTTCCACCATCCAGGTATCCCAAACCACCAGGATACAGGGAAATCCCATCACTGAGCGCTGGGAAATGCCCCATTCCCTATGGAAAGCCGTGGGTTGGCTGCTAGGAAACCCTTCCTGCTTGAGCTGCACCCGTGTGGGGCTGAGGGGATAGGGACAAGGGATAGGGAATGAACGGGAATAGGGGCAAGGAACGGCAGGGATCGGTCCTGGCCGAGATGCTCAGTGTGCTATAGGTTCCTATGGCCTCCCTGGTGGTCTAGTGGTTAGGATTCGGCGCTCTCACCGCCGCGGCCCGGGTTCGATTCCCGGTCAGGGAAGATGCTTTTTATCCCAGATTCCCGTTTTGGGGAAAACGCCTTTATTTAGGGATGGGTCTTACTTATAGGGTTGTAGTTTGCTGTTTAAAGGTTGTGTTTAATATGGGTAACAACGAGAAGCGGTTACCCAAACAGGGGAGGTTCGCGAGGCCGAATTTTCGGGAAAGAGCGAAAAATGGTTAATAATAATAACGAAAAAGCGACAAATTGTTAATAATAATACTTAATAACCTCAGAAAAACGACAAAAATGGGGGAAAATAAAGGGAAAATGGAGTGTTTCTGCCCGGTTTCGAACCGGGGACCTTTCGCGTGTGAGGCGAACGTGATAACCACTACACTACAGAAACCCTGATGGCAGTGGGGCCGGTGCTGCCCGAGCGCTGCCTGCATCCTGCCTGCACATGGCTCCAGCTCCGACCCCATCAAACCGATTCCCTCAAAACCCACCTGATTTTGGGTGCAGTTTGGCTGATTTTAGGCAAAGCAGCGGTTTAAACGCCGAGAAAGGCAAAGAAACGGTGTGGATTTGGTAAAAATTAAGCTAAAATGTCTCATTTTTGCATGTTTTCCACTCCGTTGTGGGAGAAAACGGAGACTTCATGTTTTGGGGTGAAATGAGCCAGTTTTGGGGTGGTTTCTGATGGAAGCAGCGGCGTGAAGGGGAAAATGATGGGATTTAGGGGCAAGAACAAAACTCGCTGTCAGGAGTGGGATTTGAACCCACGCCTCCACACGGAGACCAGAATTCCCCAATGCAGGAAGGCGAAGCCTTGAGTCTGGCGCCTTAGACCACTCGGCCATCCTGACGGCAGCGATTTGGGGCGGAAAAGGGAATAGAGCGATGCTAAAAAGCTGAGTTTTTGTTAAGTTATGGGGTTTTCTTTGGGGTTTTATGGTGATTGCCAGAGAGGGAAAGTCGGGAATGGTTTGAATCGGGGGGGGGAAAAGAAGCGCCCAACGTGGGGCTCGAACCCACGACCCTGAGATTAAGAGTCTCATGCTCTACCGACTGAGCTAGCCGGGCACATATACATCCCTCTTTGATGTAGGGTTCGGGAGGTGTCGGATCCTATGGGAATGGGGGAAAACCACCTCAGGAGAGACCTTAAATGGTCATGGAATTCCATGTTTTCCTTGGGAAAACTCCTTTGTTGCTATAGGTTCCTTGTTCCAGGCCTGGATTGGTACCCAACTGGGGTTAAGGATGGGGATGCAGGAGGGGAAAGAGGGATGTATGGTGGGTTTCTGTAGTGTAGTGGTTATCACGTTCGCCTCACACGCGAAAGGTCCCCGGTTCGAAACCGGGCAGAAACATCCCTTTTCCATTGGGATTTTCCTCTTTTCCATGAGCTTTGCAGGTCAATATTCCTCCAAGTTCTGGAATTTCAGTGCTTGGGAATGATCCTACAGGAAGCACAAGTTATAGAAGGGAATTTTATGGCATTTAGTCCATGCATTCCCATTTTCCCTATGGACACATTCCCAAGTCCCACCGGGCCATGGGAATACTCGCAGGAATAGCTCATCTGTTGTAAATCCATGGATTTGAATTGACTTTTTCTAGGGAAAAGAAGCAAAAAAGGGGCAGGAATGAAGCAGAAATAGGGAATTCCTCATTCAAGGTGATGATAGGAAAACATGGAATTCCGCATCAAGCTTCCCTGACCGGGAATCGGGCCGCGGCGGTGAAAGCGCCGAATCCTAGCCACTAGACCACCAGGGAGCTCCATTTAACCCTATTATACCGATCCCATCACTTATCTCTGCCCATTCAACAGCCCCAAATCCCAACGGGAACCGCTTTTTTCCGTCCTCGAATGACTCAAAATGAGCAAAAATTCGCTAGATTTAGGAAAATAAGTGAAAAACCATCAAAATGAATGAAAAACGTTGGGGAAATGTGTTCGTAGCTCTCCCTGGTGGTCTAGTGGGTTAGGATCAGGGTTTAGGGTTAGGGTTAGGGTTAGGGTTAGGACACGTTCTTTTTCCCTTCCCCGGATCCCATGATACATCCCTGACCTCATCCCGAATAAAATCTCTTCTTCCTCATCCTTCCCAGTGTGAATGGCCACAAAAATACTCATTTTCTAACATTAACAGCAAATTTGATGGGAATTTCCTTAGGAAAGGAATGGGAAAAGGTGGGAAGGGAGACCTGGATCATCAGGGGGTCACCTGGGGCTCCATACATCCCGTTTCTGTAGTGTAGTGGTTATCACGTTCGCCTCACACGCGAAAGGTCCCCGGTTCGAAACCGGGCAGAAACAGCGCTTTTATATGGCTTTATTTTGCCTATCTCACAGTATTTGGGGCATTCAGTGTGAGGACAGTGACAATGAAGCAATAGGTGGAGGTTTATGTTCCTTTTGGGGCAGGTTCCTGTGTTTTCTCCCTTAAAAAGGGGTGAAAGGATGTGGGAAACATCCCTGGGAATAGGGGAAATCCCATGAAACGACTTTTGTTCTAAATCCCACAAATAGGAGCCCCCAAAACCCCATTCCCAGGTTTCTGTAGTGTAGTGGTTATCACGTTCGCCTAACACGCGAAAGGTCCCTGGTTCGAAACCAGGCAGAAACACTCGTTTTTGGGGTTTTCTACCTCTTTCAATGCGCTTATGGAGACGCTGGAGATGTCATTTAGTGGCTGTTTTGGGGAGGGTTTGAACCTGAGACCAGTGGATGGGATGGGATGGGGATGGGATGGGATGGGGGTGGGATGGGATGGGATGGGATGGGATGGGATGGGATGCGATGGGATGGGATGCTATGGCTGCTCCAGGTCTTTTGCATCCATAATCTTTCACTGTTTGCTTTGCATGTGGATAGGGAGGAATGATTTGCATTTACGCCCTGCTGCTAGGGATAAAGAAAACCCCTATAGAAGAGCCCTATAGAAGAGCCCTATAGAAGAGCCCTATAGAAGAGCCCTATAGAAGGGCCCTATAGAAGGGCCCTATAGAAGAGCCCTATAGAAGAACCCTATAGAAGAGCCCTATAGAAGAGCCCTATAGAAGAGCCCTATAGAAGAGCCCTATAGAAGGGCCCTATAGAAGGGCCCTATAGAAGAACCCTATAGAAGAGCCCCATAGAAGAGCCCTATAGAAGAGCCCCATAGAAGAGCCCTATAGAAGGGCCCTATAGAAGAGCCCATGCTGTCTGCCTGATCAGCCCCTTTACCTCCTGTTGAGAGGCCACTTGAGGGCACTAATGAGCATTAATTGCCCCACCTCGGACCCCCCTCACCCCCCTCATGCCCCAGGGGCTCTATTTAAGCTCAGCCTTGGAGCATTCCCCCTTCCCTAAGCTGGTTTAGAGGAGCATCTACCCATGCCCATGACCGATGGGCTGCATTCCTGGCTCGGGTGGGTGTTATCCGGTGCTGGGGGTATCTGCAGGGCAGGTAATGGGTCTTTGGTGTACAATGATGGGTAACTCGGTCCTGTCCCTGCTGACATCGGTTATGTTACTGGGACTCTGCTATTGCTTTGCCTTGGGTGCTCCTTAGCCCCATGGCTCAGCCCCATTCCTGCAGGGTTAACCCACAGAGCTCATGCTGCTTTGCTCCCAACCAAGCACTGTTTGCTCCCTTCCCCCAGTACATCCTGCATCCATCCATCCATGCATCCATCCATCCATCCATGCATCCATCCATGCATCCATCCATGCATCCATGCATCCATCCATGCATCCATCCATCCATGCATCCATCCATGCATCCATGCATCCATCCATGCATCCATCCATCCATCCATCCATGCATCCATCCATCCATCCATCCATCCATCCATCCATGCATCTATCCATGCATCCATCCATCCATCCATGCATCCATCCATCCATCCATGCATCCATCCATCCATCCATGCATCCATCCATCCATCCATGCATCTATCCATGCATCCATCCATCCATCCATGCATCCATCCATCCATCCATGCATCCATCCATCCATCCATGCATCCATGCATCCATCCATCCATCCATCCCATGGATGAGCTGCAATCAATAAGCCCACATGGAGGGGGAGTCTGCAGTCATGCGTTCCCATATGGAGCTGTTTGTTCTTGGGACATGACCTGGGATAGCAGCCAGATCTGGGGCTCACACTCAGTTAACCCTCTGAGTCTGGGGTAGGAACTGAGCTTTGCTCTTCTGAGACTAAGGCACACAATGGAACCGGTTCTAAGTAGTGATCCCCTTGTGGCAGCATCACCATCCACAGCTCTGCGTGTGCTTTATGCAGAGCTGCCCGTGCTCTGCTCTTAAATCCCATACAAGAAACAGGGATTTGGGGTCTCTGTGGTGTTTCCCACCCCATTGAACGCACTGGGGTGAATGCCTCCCGTTACACTGGGGTTAATGGGGTCTATAGGAGCTCCCTGGTGGTCTAGTGGTTAGGATTCGGCGCTCTCACCGCCGCGGCCCGGGTTCGATTCCCGGTCAGGGAATTGTTTTGGGTGTTTCTTGCTGTGCTTTCGGTTTTAATTCGCTGTAACCCTAACCCAAACCCACCGCATCCAAACCCATCCCATCCAAACCCACTCCCATCCAAACCCATCCCATCCAAACCCATCCCATCCAAACCCATCCCATTCAAACCCACTCCCATCCAAACCCACCGCATCCAAACCCATCCCATCCAAACCCATCCCATCCAAACCCATCCAAACCCACCGCATCCAAACCCACCGCATCCAAACCCACTCCCATCCAAACCCATCCAAACCCACCGCATCCAAACCCACCCCATCCAAACCCACTCCCATCCAAACCCATCCCATCCAAACCCACTCCCATCCAAACCCATCCAAACCCATCCCATCCCAACCCATCCCATCCAAACCCACCGCATCCAAACCCACTCCCATCCAAACCCATTCCCATCCCATTCCACCCCATCCCAACCCATTCCCCCCTTCCACCTCCCTGTCTGTGCCCGGATCACCGCTCACAGGCTGCACCATTAGCACTCAATGCAGCGCCCGGCTAGCTCAGTCGGTAGAGCATGAGACTCTTAATCTCAGGGTCGTGGGTTCGAGCCCCACGTTGGGCGGCTCATTTTCCCCTTTTAGGGCTGTGTCACCCATGAAGCTGGGATATAGCATTAGGATATTGGGGGTTGTATCCCCACACACTGCAGAGCGATTCCCATTGCTCCCATCTCACCCCCCATGCCCTTCATCATTGCTTTATGCAGCCTTTGAGCCCCTCCAGCCTGGAACTGGGTGATGAAGAGGAGCAGATCCAGCCCCAGGTGAGCAGCAGGGGGTAACCTGCTCCCAAAGTGCCAGGAAATCCCCATTCTATGGGGGATTGCAATACCCTATTGATTGTATGCAATACCCTATTGATTGTATGCAACACCCATCAATGCAATACCCTATTTATTGTATGCAATACCCATCAATGCAATACCCTATTTATTGTATGCGACACCCTATTTATTGTATGCAATACCCTATTTATTGTATGCAATACCCTATTTATTGTATGCGATACCCTATTTATTGTATGCAATACCCTATTTATTGTATGCGATACCCTATTTATTGTATGCAATACCCTATTTATTGTATGCAATACCCATCAATGCAATACCCTATTTCCTCATGTTTAATGCCATAGATTGAGGCATCCTCTGTGGTTTAGACCAAAGCCCTTTGGTCAGCACCCGGTGTAAGCGCAAGGTGCCCAGTGAGAACAAGCTGAGCTTAGGCCTGGGCCAGCATTCCTGGTCTCCAAGCTCTCCAGACCAGGATGTGCATTGAGCCCAATGGAACTTCCTCCTCTTGACTGGTTCTGGCTGCCTGGAGCTGGGATTGCTGCTTGAGGCCATATGGGTGAGTGCTGCTGCATTAACACTGCATTGGGCTGGTGCACAGGCTTAGGGTCCTATCCATCAGCTAAGCCCATCACCCCTCCATAAGGTGCTGAGCTCCTGTGCCCAGGGCAGGTCAGGGAGCCCATGGGATGCCTGAGGCTGTGCCCATGGGGCAGATGTGTTTGCCCAGGTGCGGCAGCCCCATTGTTCCCAATGAACAATGGTCCTGGTGCCTCTGGGGTCGTTCAGGTCCTGGCACTGGGGATGGATAAAGGGCAGTGGGGATGGGAGCCAGGGAGCTTGGAGCACGGAGGGGAAGCGGAGCCTGGTAAGGAACCTCTGGGTTGGGTTTGTGTCTCCTGGTGCTGTCCCAGCGCACCCCAAAACCTCCCATGCATTCAAACCCCGTTTCTATATGTCTATATATGCTGAATCAGCGTCAAAAGGACCCTTTTGGGGTAAAAAACGGTGGAAAAGGGTCATTTTGGCAGCCCGGCTAGCTCAGTCGGTAGAGCATGAGACTCTTAATCTCAGGGTCGTGGGTTCGAGCCCCACGTTGGGCGCTTGCTTTTGCTTGCCTGGGTCTGGGGTGTGATGCTGTGTGTAAGCAAGAGGAGGAGGCAGCTTAGGATGTATCTCCACTCATTTTGCCCCAAAAAGAGCATCCCAAACCTCTGTGTCCTGAAGGCCTATTTGGTTCCCCCCCTTAAGGAGGAAACCCATTACAGGGATCAACGAAGCACCCGACCCATTCCCATCTATAGGATCCATCCCATCTATAGGATCCATCTATAGGATCCATCCATTGTCCCACCATGAAGGTGCTGTTCATGGGGCTGACCCTGGCTCTGTGCATCGGGGTTGGTAAGTGGGGGGGGCATCACCAGGCTCCTGCTCTGTGAGCGAAGGGGACCCCTGCTGAGCCCCCCATCTCCTTGGGGTGCCCCCATCCCACTATAGGGGTGTTTGATGCACCCCCCCCATCTCTGTCATTCATCCCCCCCCCCCTCCATCTGCTGCAGCTGAGGCTCTTCAATGCAAGGTGTGCAAGTACCAGATCCCATTGGTGGGATGCTTCCGGGGTGCGAGCGAGGAGACCTGTGGGCGCAGGGAGAAGTGTGCTGTCATCAGAACCTCCCTGGGTATGGTGTGAGCCCGAACCCCCATTGCCTTGTGGGGATGAAGGGGTCCCCATTAGGGGTGTCCCCATAGACTGGTTGGGATGGGAAGGGAGCCCCAAGCCCTGACCCCCCCATGTCTGTGTCCTCAGTGCTGCTCCCCCCTAACCCTGCCCCTCTCATAGGGAAGGTGACCCTATACTACCAGCAGGGCTGCACCTCGGCCATGAACTGCGGCCGGGAGCGGGCGTCCGATGGGGAATCCCGTCTCACATCCCGGTATTCCTGCTGCGAGACCGACCTCTGCAACGAGGGTTGGGATGAGGAGCCCATGGAATAGACTGGGGTGGTCTGCAGCTGATCCCATAGGATTCCCAGTCCGCATGGTGGGATCCTCTCTGTGTATCCAGCCAGCTCGAGCAATAAACCTGCAGGTTATAAGCAGCGCATGGGGATTCCCTTCTATTCCCAGCTCAGCATTCCTGGTGCTCTGGAAGCAGCTCGTGACTCCTGCAGCTCCAACCCCAAGGACAAGCCAAGGTCCCATCCTGCTTCCCATTCGTTTTCCTGCAGTGCAGGGCTGGGAATGTCATTGCTGGGAGCTTTGCATAGGGGAAGCCAAGGGAAATAGGGGATGTATGTGTTCAATAGGTGCTTATTTCACCTGTGCAAAGGAACACGTTTAAGGTTGTATTTTCCTTGTGTTCCCCCTTTTCCCTGCTGGTTGGGATGTCCCAACCTCTCCTTACCCAAGTCACTGGGATCGGTCCTGCAGGAGCCGTTTCTGCCCTTCCTTGCCCTGGATATGAGCTGGGATATGAACCGTTCATTGATGGCTTCGCTCCGGGAGCCCCATGGAATGGGAAACGGGCATTGGAGCCGCTCTGGGCTTGGGGACAGGTGGAGGGAGGTGCTGGAAACGTTATCCATGCTCCGGGGCAGGGAAAAGCGCCTGGCACTGGGGACGGGAGCAGAGCCCAGGGACGGAGGCTGGAGAGTGCCCAGCATAGATGGAATGGGGGAGGGCAAGGACTGGTAAGTGAGCTGGGAATGGGGGGGGGTGATCACAGGGGACAAGAGCAGGCACTGGGGCTGGGGAGGAGCAGGAGCCGCAGCAGCACCGGGATGTCGGGAGCATCCCGAGCTCCATGGGCTGCATCCCGATGGGAGCCCTCAGCATCCCGATGGGAGCCCTCAGCATCCCGATGGGAGCCCTCAGCCTCCCGGATCGGGGCCCCCCCCAGCGCATACTCCGTGGGACGGTTTGGGAGGATGCCCCTGTCCTATGCCCCTCCTCCGAGGTATGTGGGGTCGGCAATGGGGGGATGCGCTTGTCCGGGGGTCCCTGTATCCCATCCCCACCTCGTTCTCCTGCTTTCCCATTGCCCTATGCAGGGTGAGGGTCTCATGGGTCACCCCCTCATCCTTTTGCAGTGCAAAGTGCATGGATGAGCTGGGGACAATGCACTGGAAAGGGGGGGATAAAGCAATTCCCTTCTATAGGGAGTGATGTGTGTACATGAACATATATTGATGTATATGAGAAGGGAGGTGGGTTCTCCACAGTGGTGGAAACGGTGGCTGCAGAGAAATGGGGTTTGGGAAGCCCCCTCCCCTCCCCCCTTTGCATCCTGGTGTATTCCCTTTCTCCTGTTGCTTTTTATGGCCCCTGTTGAGCCCTGGGGCTCAAGCAAGGCATCCGAGGCTGCAGCATCGAGGGCAATGTGGGTCTGTGATGGGAGCTCAGATGGTCACCTGGACCGAAGCCTGGAGCTGAACACGGCTCCAAGCTTGCATTTAGCACCAGCAGGAGCCAGACCTGGCGGCTGGATCCCAAATGGCATCCCAAAAGAGCAGGCAGAGAGGACGGGGGGAGGCTGGGGTTAGTGAGGAGCCGAGGGCAGGATGTGTCTTCCTTGCTGTCCCCTCCATCCCTGTGCTGTCCCCTCCATCCATCCCTGTGCTGTCCCCTCCATCCATCCCTGTGCTGTCCCCTCCATCCATCCCTGTGCTGTCCCCTCCACCCCTGTGCTGTCCCCTCCATCCCTGTGCTGTCCCCTCCATCCATCCCTGTGCTGTACCCTCCATCCATCCCTGTGCTGTCCCCTCCATCCATCCCTGTGCTGTCCCCTCCATCCATCCCTGTGCTATCCCCTCCATCCATCCCTGTGCTGTCCCCTCCATCCATCCCTGTACTATCCCCTCCATCCCTGTGCTGTCCCCTCCATCCCTGTGCTGTCCCCTCCATCCCTGTGCTGTCCCCTCCATCCCAGTGCTATCCCCTCCATCCCTGTGCTGTCCCCTCCATCCATCCCTGTGCTGTCCCCTCCATCCATCCCTGTACTATCCCCTCCATCCCTGTGCTGTCCCCTCCACCCCTGTGCTGTCCCCTCCATCCCTGTGCTGTCCCCTCCATCCATCCCTGTGCTGTCCCCTCCATCCCTGTGCTGTCCCCTCCATCCATCCCAGTGCTATCCCCTCCATCCCAGTGCTGTCCCCTCCATCCCTGTGCTGTCCCCTCCATCCCAGTGCTGTCCCCTCCATCCCTGTGCTGTCCCCTCCATCCCTGTGCTGTCCCCTCCATCCATCCCAGTGCTGTCCCCTCCATCCGTCCCTGTGCTGTCCCCTCCATCCATCCCAGTGCTGTCCCCTCCATCCATCCCTGCGCTATCCCCTCCATCCCTATGCTGTCCCCTCCATCCCAGTGCTGTCCCCTCCATCCCTGTGCTGTCCCCTCCATCCCAGTGCTGTCCCCTCCATCCATCCCTGTGCTATCCCCTCCATCCCAGTGCTGTCCCCTCCATCCCAGTGCCGTCCCCTCCATCCCTGTGCTGTCCCCTCCATCCATCCCTGCGCTGTCCCCTCCATCCCTGTGCTGTCCCCTCCATCCCTGCGCTGTCCCCTCCATCCATCCCTGTGCTGTCCCCTCCATCCCTGTGCTGTCCCCTCCATCCATCCCTGTGCTATCCCCTCCATCCCTGTGCTGTCCCCTCCATCCATCCCAGTGCTGTCCCCTCCATCCATCCCTGTGCTATCCCCTCCATCCCTGTGCTATCCCCTCCATCCATCCCTGTGCTATCCCCTCCATCCATCCCAGTGCCGTCCCCTCCCTCCCAGTGCTGTCCCCTCCATCCCAGTGCTGTCCCCTCCATCCATCCCATTGCCGTCCCCTCCCTCCCAGTGCTGTCCCCTCCATCCCTGTGCTGTCCCCTCCATCCCAGTGCTGTCCCCTCCATCCCAGTGCTGTCCCCTCCATCCATCCCTGTGCTGTCCCCTCCATCCATCCCAGTGCTGTCCCCTCCATCCCAGTGCTGTCCCCTCCATCCCAGTGCTGTCCCCTCCATCCATCCCTGTGCTGTCCCCTCCATCCCTGTGCTGTCCCCTCCATCCATCCCTGTGCTGTCCCCTCCATCCATCCCAGTGCTATCCCCTCCATCCATCCCTGTGCTGTCCCCTCCATCCATCCCTGTGCTATCCCCTCCATCCATCCCTGTGCTGTCCCCTCCATCCATCCCTGTGCTGTCCCCTCCATCCATCCCAGTGCTATCCCCTCCATCCATCCCTGTCCTGTCCCCTCCATCCCTGTGCTGTCCCCTCCATCCCTGTGCTATCCCCTCCATCCCTGCGCTGTCCCCTCCATCCCTGTGCTGTCCCCTCCATCCATCCCTGTGCTGTCCCCTCCATCCATCCCTGTGCTGTCCCCTCCATCCATCCCTGTGCTGTCCCCTCCATCCCTGTGCTGTCCCCTCCATCCCTGTGCTATCCCCTCCATCCATCCCTGTGCTATCCCCTCCATCCATCCCTGTGCTGTCCCCTCCATCCATCCCTGTGCTGTCCCCTCCATCCCTGTGCTATCCCCTCCATCCATCCCTGTACTATCCCCTCCATCCATCCCTGTGCTGTCCCCTCCATCCATCCCTGTGCTGTCCCCTCCATCCATCCCTGTGCTATCCCCTCCATCCCTGTGCTGTCCCCTCCATCCCAGTGCTGTCCCCTCCATCCATCCCTGTGCTATCCCCTCCATCCCTTTGCTGTCCCCTCCATCCCAGTGCTATCCCCTCCATCCCATTGCCGTCCCCTCCATCCATCCCTGTGCTGTCCCCTCCATCCCAGTGCTATCCCCTCCATCCCTGAGCTGTCCCCTCCATCCATCCCTGTGCTGTCCCCTCCATCCATCCCTGTGCTGTCCCCTCCATCCCTGTGCTGTCCCCTCCATCCATCCCTGTGTTGTCCCCTCCATCCATCCCTGTGCTGTCCCCTCCATCCCTGTGCCGTCCCCTCCATCCATCCCAGTGCTATCCCCTCCATCCCTGTGCTGTCCCCTCCATCCCTGTGCTGTCCCCTCCATCCCTGTGCTGTCCCCTCCATCCATCCCTGTGCTGTCCCCTCCATCCCTGTGCTGTCCCCTCCATCCATCCCTGTGCTGTCCCCTCCATCCATCCCTGTGCTGTCCCCTCCATCCCTGTGCTATCCCCTCCATCCCAGTGCTGTCCCCTCCATCCCAGTGCTGTCCCCTCCATCCATCCCAGTGCTATCCCCTCCATCCCTGTGCTGTCCCCTCCATCCATCCCTGTGCTGTCCCCTCCATCCATCCCTGTGCTATCCCCTCCATCCATCCCTGTGCTGTCCCCTCCATCCATCCCTGTGCTGTCCCCTCCATCCATCCCTGTGCTGTCCCCTCCATCCCTGTGCTGTCCCCTCCATCCATCCCTGTGCTGTCCCCTCCATCCATCCCTGTGCTGTCCCCTCCATCCATCCCAGTGCTATCCCCTCCATCCATCCCAGTGCTGTCCCCTCCATCCCTGTGCTATCCCCTCCATCCATCCCAGTGCTGTCCCCTCCATCCCTGTGCTGTCCCCTCCATCCCTGTGCTATCCCCTCCATCCCAGTGCTGTCCCCTCCATCCCTGTGCTGTCCCCTCCATCCATCCCTGTGCTGTCCCCTCCATCCCAGTGCCGTCCCCTCCATCCCTGTGCTGTCCCCTCCATCCATCCCTGTGCTGTCCCCTCCATCCATCCCTGTGCTGTCCCCTCCATCCCAGTGCTGTCCCCTCCATCCATCCCAGTGCTGTCCCCTCCCTCCCAGCGCCATCCCCGACCCTGTTACTGGTGTAAGGAAACCAGACCCAGTGAGTGACCTGGTAGTCCGAGTACCGCCCCCAAGGGCCGGATGCCAGGCGCTGGTTCAGCCGTGCCCCAGCCGCTCCCTGCCCGCAGGAAGGAGCCCATGGCCGCGGTGTTCCTGCCCGGTAACCTGCAGGATGAAGCCACCTGCTCCGTGTGCCTGGAGTTCTTCAAGGACCCTGTTTCCATCGAGTGCGGACACAACTTCTGCCGCTCCTGCATCGTCAAGAGCTGGCAGGAGCTGGAGCTGGACTTCCCGTGCCCGCAGTGCCGGGAGCTGTCCCAGCAGCGCAGCTTCCGTCCCAACCGCCAGCTGGCCAACATGTCCGAGATCATCAGCCAGTTCACCCTGCGAGGGGCTCGGGCGGCTGAGGCCGACGGGCTGTGCCCCAAGCACCGGGAAGCATTGAAGCTGTACTGCAAGGATGATGGTAGCAGCATCTGTGTGGTGTGTGACCGGTCCCGGGAGCACCGGCCGCACGCCGTCGTGCCCGTCGAGGAGGCGGCCGAGGAGTACAAGGTGTGTGTGTGGCCGTCCTGCCTCTGTGCATCCTGCACCGTGCTCCGTGCATCCCGCACCGTGATCCGTGCATCCTGCACCGTGCTCCGTGTATCCTGCACTGTGCTCCGTGTATCCTGCACCGTGCTCCGTGTATCCTGCACCGTGCTCCCTGCATCCCACACCGTGCTCCGTGCATCCCTCCTGCCCCTCTGTGCATCCTGAACCGTGCTCCGTGCATCCTGCACCCTGCTCCATGCATCCCGCACCGTGCTCCGTGTATCCTGCACCGTGCTCCATGCATCCCGCACCGTGCTCCGTGTATCCTGCACCGTGCTCCGTGCATCCCGCACCGTGCTGCGTGTATCCTGCACCGTGCTCCGTGCATCCCTCCTGCCTCTGTGCATCCCTCCTGCCTCTGTGCATCCCTCCTGCCTCTGTGTATCCTGCACCGTGCTCCCTGCATCCCCCCTGCCCCTCGGTGCATCCCTCTTGCCCCTCTGTGCATCCCTCCTGCCCCTCGGTGCATCCCTCTTGCCCCTCTGTGCATCCCTCCTGCCTCCGTGTATCCTGCACCGTGCTCTGTGCATCCCTGCTGCCTCTGTGCATCCCTCCTGCCTCTGTGCATCCCTCCTGCCTCTCTGTGCATCCCTCCTGCCCCTCTGTGCATCCCTCCTGCTCTGTGCATCCCTCCTGCCTCTGTGCATCCCTCCTGCCCCTCTGTGCATCCCTCCTGCCTCTCTGTGCATCCCTCCTGCCCCTCTGTGCATCCCTCCTGCCTCTGTGCATCCCTCCTGCCTCTGTGCATCCCTCCTGCCCCTCTGTGCATCCCTCCTGCCTCTGTGCATCCCTCCTGCCTCTGTGCATCCCTCCTGTCCCTCTGTGCATCCCTCCTGCCTCTGTGCATCCCTCCTGCCTCTGTGCATCCCTCCTGTCCCTCTGTGCATCCCTCCTGCCTCTGTGCATCCCTCCTGCCTCTCGGTGCATCCCTCCTGCCTCTGTGCATCCCTCCTGCCCCTCTGTGCATCCCTCCTGCCTCTGTGCATCCCTGCTGCCTCTGTGCATCCCTGCTGCCTCTGTGCATCCCTCCTGCCTCTGTGCATCCCTGCTGCCTCTCCGTACATCCCACACCTTCCCGGTGCTCCAGGAGCCACTCGATGCGTTCCGGCTTTCCAAACCCCTGGAAAACCTCCCTCCCCCTGTGCATCCATGGGATCCCTGCGGCTTGGGAGGAGGTTTCCTCCATGCAAGCCCCTGCTCAGCAGCGCTGGGCTCAAGCCGAGCAGCAAACACCCTGTGGGCATCCACCTGGCCCAGCAACACCCGCATCTATTCCGGGCCTGGGCCAGCATCCAAAGGGGAACCCGAGCCGGTTAAAACGGGGCTGAGGTTTGTGTGTGCCAGGAGTGAAGGGGGGGGAGGCAGCAGGGGATGAGAGCAGCGCCTGGATCCTGCATGGGTCCCCTTCCTGTGCCTGCTGGAGCCTGTGCTGGAGCCTGGGGTCAGTGATGGTGTCTGAGCTGCAGGACCCACACATGGAGCTTCCCTTGCGATGCACAGGGTGAGGGATGCAGCGAAGGGAGCCTGGAAACAGCCTCTTCCTCCCTCATTCCCAGGAGAAGCTCCAGGGCCGCCTGGATTCCCTGAAGAAGGAGAGGCAGGAGCTGCTGGAGTTCAAAGTGAACGATGACAAGAAAACCCAGGAGCTGCTGGTGGGTGCCCAGAGCCTGTGCTGGGCACGTTGGGGTTATTCCATGCGGGAGGGATGGAGCAGCATCCTCCTGTCACCGGCTGCGGTGCCACAGGGTGGGAAGGGCTGGGATTGAAAGCCAGGATGGGAAGCAACAGATCCCATTCAGTTCCTGCTGCCAATGGGAGCGTTCCCTGGAGCAGAACGTGCCCATTGCCCCCAGTTTGTGGAGGGGTTGTTGGTCTGTGATGGCAGCAGGAGGAGGAGCTGAGTGTGGGCAGAGATAAGGAACTCCGACATTAGGGTTAGGGTACCCACTTTAGGGTTAGGGTTAGGGTTAGGTCACAGAACAGAGATGCCTCCAGGGGATGGTTCCAGTGGGTTCCTCTTCTCCCAGTTTGGGTGATGGGACCAGCAGGTGATGACAGGGACCAAGGAAACCCCTTGGTCACTGATCCTCACCTCTGCTTCAAGTGCTGCTTCACTCCCCACCGAGATAGAGGCAGGCAAAGGAGCCTGTGCCTAGTGTAGGAGAGGAACCCCCCTAAGATCTGCTGCCCCACACATGGGCTGGTGCCTCTGTGGGGCTGCAGCTGCAATGGCTCCTGTGGCCTGTGCTCCCCATCCCCATCCCCATCCCCATCCGCATCCCCATCCCCATCCCATCCCATCCCCATCCCCATCCCATCCCCATCCCCATCCGCATTCCCATCCCCATCCCCATCCCACCCCATCCCATCCCCATCCCCATCCCCATCCCCATCCCCATCCCCATCCCATCCCCATCCCCATCCCCATCCCATCCCCATCCCCATCCCCATCCCCATCCCATCCCCATCCCCATCCCATCCCCATCCCCATCCCCATCCCCATCCCCATCCCCATCTCCATCCCCATCCCCATCCCCATCCCCATCCCCATCCCCATCCCCATCCCATCCCCATCCCCATCCCCATCCCCATCCCCATCCCATCCCCATCCCATCCCCATCCCATCCCATCCCATCCCCATCCCCATCCCATCCCATCCCCATCCCCATCCCCATCCCATCCCATCCCATCCCATCCCATCCCATCCCATCCCCATCCCATCCCCATCCCCATCCCCATCCCCATCCCCATCCCATCCCCATCCCATCCCCATCCCCATCCCCATCCCCATCCCCATCCCCATCCCCATCCCCATCCGCATCCCATCCCCATCCCATCCCCATCCCATCCCCATCCCATCCCCATCCCATCCCATCCCATCCCCATCCCCATCCCCATCCCATCCCCATCCCATCCCCATCCCATCCCCATCCCATCCCCATCCCCATCCCCATCCCCATCCCATCCCCATCCCCATCCCTATCCCCATCCCATCCCCATCCCCATCCCCATCCCCATCCCCATCCCATCCCCATCCCCATCCCCATCCCATCCCATCCCATCCCCATCCCATCCCCATCCCCATCCCCATCCCATCCCCATCCCCATCCCCATCCCCATCCCATCCCCATCCCCATCCCCATCCCCATCCCCATCCCATCCCATCCCCATCCCCATCCCCATCCCCATCCCCATCCCCATCCCCATCCCCATCCGCATCCCATCCCCATCCCATCCCCATCCCATCCCCATCCCATCCCCATCCCATCCCATCCCCATCCCCATCCCCATCCCATCCCCATCCCATCCCCATCCCATCCCCATCCCATCCCCATCCCATCCCATCCCATCCCCATCCCCATCCCCATCCCATCCCCATCCCCATCCCATCCCCATCCCCATCCCCATCCCCATCCCCATCCCATCCCATCCCCATCCCCATCCCATCCCCATCCCCATCCCCATCCCCATCCCCATCCCCATCCCCATCCCATCCCATCCCCATCCCCATCCCATCCCCATCCCCATCCCCATCCCATCCCATCCCATCCCATCCCCATCCCCATCCCATCCCCATCCCATCCCCATCCCATCCCCATCCCATCCCCATCCCCATCCCATCCCCATCCCATCCCCATCCCATCCCCATCCCCATCCCATCCCATCCCATCCCCATCCCCATCCCCATCCCATCCCCATCCCCATCCCCATCCCCATCCCCATCCCATCCGCATCCCCATCCCATCCCATCCCATCCCCATCCCCATCCCCATCCCATCCCCATCCCATCCCCATCCCATCCCCATCCCCATCCCATCCCCATCCCATCCCCATCCCATCCCCATCCCCATCCCATCCCATCCCATCCCCATCCCCATCCCCATCCCCATCCCCATCCCATCCCCATCCCCATCCCCATCCCCATCCCCATCCCATCCCATCCCATCCCCATCCCCATCCCATCCCCATCCCCATCCCCATCCCCATCCCCATCCCATCCGCATCCCCATCCCATCCCATCCCATCCCCATCCCATCCCCATCCCCATCCCATCCCATCCCATCCCATCCCATCCCATCCCCATCCCCATCCCATCCCATCCCATCCCCATCCCCATCCCCATCCCCATCCCCATCCCCATCCCATCCCATCCCCATCCCCATCCCCATCCCCATCCCATCCCCATCCCATCCCATCCCCATCCCATCCCCATCCCCATGCACTGATGCTGCCGGGTACCCATCCCCATCCTGACCCCACACCCCCTGCCCAGGAGAGCATCGTGCTCGAGCGGCAGAAGCTGCTGTCGGAGTTCGAGCGGCTGCGGCAGTTCCTGCAGGACCAGGAGCATCTCCTGCTGGGGCAGCTGGAGAACATGGAGAAGAGCATCACCCGCAGGCAGAACGACAACATCACCGACCTGTCCAAGGGCATCACGCTGCTCAACAAGCTCATCACGGAGCTGGAGGAGAAGGTCCAGCAGCCCACGCTCCAGTTCCTCAAGGTGAGGGAGCAGCAGAGACCTTGCCCATCCCTATGGATGTGGTTCTGGGTCCTCTTGGAGGTGTTTTGGGGGTGAATGTGCTTGTTTGCCCCATCTACAATGGGCAGGGTCTGAGGTGCACAGTGAAGGACACAGCAGCTCTGGCTGTGGATGTGCTCTTCATATCCAATAGCCTCCCATCCAGGTTCCTTCCATGGCTTTGGACCTTTTGCACACCAGCAATTCCCATTTCAAGGTGTTGAAAGCTGCATTTCCCTCACAGATAGACTGTATACCTATATATAGGTATATATACCTACCTATACTGTGTCTATACAGATAGACACAGATAGCTGCATACCCTCACAGATAGACTGTATACCTATATATAGGTATATATACCTACCTATACTGTGTCTATCTATACAGATAGACACAGATAGCTGCATACCCTCACAGATAGACTGTATACCTATATATATAGGTATATATACCTACCTATACTGTGTCTAGCTATACAGATAGACACAGATAGCTGCATACCCTCACAGATAGACTGTATACCTATATATAGGTATATATACCTACCTATACTATGTTTATCTATACAGATAGACACAGATAGCTGCATTAGACCCTCACAGATAGACCCTTAAAGCAAGCACCTCCTCTGTGAGCTGGCAAACTCATCAGTGCCCACTCCTCCAGGCTGGGAATGGAGCTGGAGCATGGAGCCCATGGAGCTGGAACATGGAGCCCATAGAGCTGGGCTCAGCAGGACAAGGCTCCTGGCCAGGCCTGAAAGCAGAGCTGGGTTTCAAGCCCAGCTGAGCCATTAACCAAGCTGGAAAGTATGAGAGGGAGCAGCTGAGCTCCAGGATTGATTGCACTGCAAAGCAAGGAGCTGGAGCTCATCCAGCCCCTCCTTGTGCCCCAGAGTCCCCTTTGAGCTCAAGTGGGGCTTGGAAAGCAAACCTGAGCTGCCCATCCCAGAGTCAAGTGCTCCCTGCCCCATGGCAAGAGGCCAGTGGGGTCCCTTTAAGTGGCCATGTATTGACTGTGCTGGTGCCTGCATTGATCCCTATGGGGTTAAAGTCCCTTTGAGGCAGCTCTGTCAACATTTGCAGGTGGTTTCAGGGCTTGGCCATGGGTAGGAACTGGTTCCACGTGGCCTTTGCTCAGCTGCTGCTGTTGTTCACAGCCCTTGACCTGGAGCAATGTGGAGCTTTGGCTTGGAAAGCCCATCCTGGCAAAGCTCATTCCACTCCCTGGGCTTGGCTTTGAGTCACATCCCATGTTCTCACTGTGGTTTATGGGGTTTGTGCATCCCAACCTAAGCCACATCACGATGCTATGGGCACAAAGCTGGACTGTTGCCTACAGCACCATATGGAAGGCTTGATCCCCCCCACAGGTGAGGTTTGGAGGGGCCATGGCCTTCCAAAGCTGGAATCAAGGCATGGATCCATGCTTGCTGCTGCAGCTATAAGGGATGGATGTCTCAGCTGGTTTGATGGGGACATGTAGCATGTATGGTACAAGGATTTCACCTGGTCTCTCTTCTTCCTTTCTAGGATGTAATGAGCATCATAAGCAGGTATGGAGCGCTCCTTTCATGTCCCCCCATCCCAACACTGTTTGAAGGTCAGGCTTTGCCAGGGGGAGGCACCATCAGCTGCAGATGGGAACAGGAATGGGGGAACAGGAATGGTTTCCTCACTGCTTTCCCTTGCAGGAGTGATGATGTGAAGTGCCAGAAGCCGGTGCCCGTGTGCACGGACATGAAGATGCACGTCTGCAACTTCTCCCTCAAGACTGTTGTCCTTGAGAAGGTCCTAAGGAAGTTCAGAGGTACATGGAGAGGAGCTGATGGCAACAGGGGCTGGGATACGGGATGAGGAGCGCAGGGATGCAGTGGATGGCTCGGGGTCCGTGGCCACAGCACTGGGATAGGAGGATGGGAACGGGATGTGCATGGGCAGGGGATGTGCTGCCAGCCCAGGACTGGTACAGAGGGAACAAACGATCCCATCTTCAGTGCAATCAGCGCCGGTTTTCCCAGCTGGAATGCTGGGATGCCCGAGCAGCCTCATGCAGTAGCGCAGTAAGGCCACAAGGTGGTGCTGAGGAGCCAGAGCCGGTGCCGGTTTAACCGGCTCCGCAGGCTCCGGTGATCCCAAACTCAACTGACCCTTATGGAGCAGGAACTGCCCCATTGTGGGACTGGGGCTGCCCCATCCCTCCTGCCAATCCCCTTTGGTGTGTGTCAGGGCCCCGGACAGGGGGTTTGTGCTGTCTCCATGTCACCATCACCTCCCTTTGTCTTTCCCTTGCAGACAACCTGCGGGATGAGCTGGGACGGGGTGAAAAAGGTAAAGGGGAAGCTTGAAAGTGGCCCCGAGCAAGGGCCTTAAACTGGGGCTGGGTTTAGCAAAGCCAAAGGGAGGGCTGAGGAGGGGAAAAGGTTCCTCCTTTGGGTTCCTTTCTCCTCTCTCCATGATGCACAAAGGCAAAGGCAGTTGTGGGGCTCCCGTTAGGGTGTCCTAAGCCAGCTCTTGGCCCTCATTTCCCACTATTTGCTTTGCTGGGTTGCTCTTCACCTTCACTTGAGGGTGAGGATGTGTAAAGGGTGAGGATGTGCAAAGGGTGAGGATGTGCAAGGGGTGAGGATGTGTAAAGGGTGAGGATGTGCATAGGGGTGAGGATGTGCATAGGGGTGAGGATGTACAAAGGGAGAGGATGTGCATAGGGTGAGGATGTGCATAGGGGAGAGGATGTGCATAGGGGTGAGGATGTGCATAGGGGAGAGGATGTGCATAGGGGTGAGGATGTGCAAAGGGTGAGGATGTGCATAGGGGTGAGGATGTGCATAGGGGTGAGGATGTACAAAGGGAGAGGATGTGCATAGGGTGAGGATGTGCATAGGGGAGAGGATGTGCATAGGGGTGAGGATGTGCATAGGGGAGAGGATGTGCAAAGGGTGAGGATGTGCATAGGGGTGAGGATGTGCAAAGGGTGAGGATGTGCATAGGGGTGAGGATGTGCATAGGGGTGAGGATGTGCAAAGGGTGAGGATGTGCATAGGGGTGAGGATGTGCATAGGGGTGAGGATGTGCATAGGATGAGGATGTGCAAAGGGTGAGGATGTGCAGAGGGGTGAGGATGTGTAAAGGGTGAGGATGTGCATAGGGAGGAGGATGTGCATAGGGGTGAGGATGTGTAAAGGGTGAGGATGTGCATAGGATGAGGTGGGTGCTCATCCCACCCCTTTAACTGGGACCACCCCTATGGAGAAGGAGCATGTTTGTGAGCACCCAGAGTCCTCTTCCAAGCCCCCCCATGCTCAGACCCAATGGCAAGAGGAGGCCCCTGCACCCCCCCGATCCAAGCCAATAGTGACACTTGGCTTTCCTCCCCACAGGCTGCAGAGGAGCAGTTATGGAGGTTGGGATGTGATGCTTGAGCCTGGGAAGTGCTTCCCCCCCCCCAGAGCATCCCCATCCTCACCACGTTATCCCTGTCCCCACAGAGGACCTGACCCTGGACCCCGACACCGCAAACCAGCTCCTGGTCCTGTCTGCCGACCTCCGGAGCGTGCGCATGGGCTGCAGGAAGCAGGAGCTGCCCGACAACCCCAAGCGCTTCGACACCAACTCCCGGGTACTGGCCAGCACTGGTTTCCAGTCCGGCCGGCACTACTGGGAGGTGGAGGTGGGTGCTGAGGATGGATGGGCCTTCGGTGTGGCCAAGGAGTCGGTGCGCAGGAAGGGGCTGACCCAGTTCTCCCCCGAGGAGGGTATCTGGGCCATACAACAGAATGGGGGCCGGTACTGGGCTGTGACCACCCCGCAGAGGACAGCGCTGAGCATCAGCCGCAAGCTCAGCAGGGTCAGGGTGTACCTGGATTATGAAGGGGAGGAGGTTTCGTTCTATGATGCGGAGAACATGCAGCACATCTACACCTTCAATGTGGCCTTCAAGGAGAAGGTGTTTCCCCTCTTCTCTGTCTGCTCCACTGTCACCTACCTCCGGCTGTGCCCCTGAGGCTCACACAGGACCTGGGTGAGCACTGGAGACTGGGAGCATCCCATTGAGGGGCATGGGGAGGATGCTGAGTGCCTGTTGCTGGGCTCTGGGAGAGGTCAGGGCTGTTCCAGATGGGGTTTCTGGCCTCCTCTATGGTCAGTCCCCATTGAAGGGGGTTCCTGGTTCCCTGTTCCACCCTCTGCTCCTAAAATGGGGTTAATAATGTGCTCCCAAAGCTTATGTTGTGATGCTGACGTGAGGGCCTGAGCCCTCCCTGGTGCTCCGACACCCAAGGGTCTGACCTGTCTTGGAGCCAGGATGGGGTTGAAGAGATGCTGTGAGCTCCTTGCTGCCCTCTCCATCCGCTTCCAGTGCTCAGCTCCCTGTGCAGGGCAGGACCAAGGCCTCTCTGTGCTTCCTAACCTCCTACATCCACCAGGAGCCCCCAGACTGTCCCTATGCTGGCAATAAAACATGAAGGTGCTGCCTCCATTGTCCTCTCCTGTTCCTTGTTCCCAGCTGCTG
>NC_047554.1:0-17500 GCF_012275295.1 Melopsittacus undulatus | reverse complement strand
ACCTTGATCAGGTACTCCTGGGAAAGCCAGAGGAGGACCTGGTGTTGTTGTCCCATTGCTTTATGTCCCTCATATCCATGCCCTGCTGCCTGTTCCTGATCTACCTAAAGCCCAGCCCAGAAGCAGCTCCTTGCAGACTGAGCAGGACTGAAGCTCATGGGATGGATGAGCAGGGATCTGTGGCTTTGGGGCGGTTGGGACATGTGAAGATGCTCAGTAAACCCCCCCCATGATGGGGGAATATGGTTAATGTGGATGGATTCCCAGATCCATTAGGGTTAAGAGGAGGATAAACTCAAGCCCCAGAGCTTCACCTTGGTGGAGAAGGAGTCGTATTTCTTCAGATACTCCTTGCAGTCTGTAGCCTGGAACTCCTTCAAAGCCTGCAGAGGAAACAGTGATGCCTGAATGAGGAAGGAAAGCACATTCCCAAAGAGCATCCCTGGATTCTGTTAGCATCGACCCCTGGAGCTGAGCTAGAGGGAATGGATCCTGCTGCTTGGGGAGGTTATGGCCTTAACGTGGCATCTTCTGCTTCATCCAAGGCTTGGTGAGCGCTCCAGAGATGGGAATGGGTATAAAGAGGGTCTCAATGAGCTGCCCTATCTAAGGCCAAAGGAGCCTCCTCTTCCTCACCCCATTGCTGGGTCTTCCTCACCCCATTGCTGGGTCTTCCTCACCCCATTGCTGGGTCTTCCTCACCCCATCATGCAGAGGAGGGTCCAGGAACCAGCATCCGTGTCCCCTGGATACCCTTCCCTATGGGCACATACCTTGTGCAGTGCTTCCCGGTACAGCTGCTGGGCACTTTTGCCCCTCTCCGATGGCTCCACAGGGTACTGGAGGATATTGGGGTTCCTGTTCACCTCCTTGGCCCTCACCCGGGTGCCGTTCAGCAGGTACCAGGTGTTCTCATCGCTCTGGATGAAGGGGTTCAGCTTCAGCTCAAACTGCCTGATGAGCTCCCGGACCAGCCTGAGACATGAGGTATATGGGGCAAGGGCTTGGGGACAACCCACCCCAAACACAGCCCCTAAAGCACAAGGGGCACAAAGGATGCTCATAGGCACACATTGTGTTGGCAATGTGTTGTGAGAGCCCCTTCTCCTGCTGCCCCATACCCATGTCCTCAGCCTTGCTCCCCCATAGGCAGGTCCCTGCCCTATAGAGCATCCCTTACCTGTGCTTGGATGGCAGGCGCATGGCTCCCAGCTCCACATACCAGTCCTGCCCCTCGGGGCGATGGGTCCGGATCCGGCCCCCGACCCGGCCGCTGGCCTCCAGAACAGTGACCTGCACCATAGAGATGGGTGATGTCTGCAGGGGTTCTCCTAAACAACACCCTACAGAGCCTGGTGACAGCATTCCTGGCCCATAGGGTGGCACTGAACCCTTCTGGATGGTGACTGAACCCTTCTGAGATCCCAACCCATCCCTTGTGTTCCTTTGGAGCCCACCTGAAGGAGCTGCTTGGTGTGAAGCTCCCGTTCATCCCCCATCCCTGTGCCTAAACCAGATGCAATCACTGCAGCCCCATTGATTTCCCTTCCTTTCCCACCATTATGATCCATTCCCTTCTCCCTCTCCCACTGGGTAGGGTACCCAAAGGCAGCCATACAAGCACTGACCCTATGGCCAGCATCTCGGAGCAGCTTGGCTGCTGTGAGCCCACTTATCCCTGCTCCAACGATGAGCACATCCGCAGGGTGAGCTGCAGGCTCCAGCCCGTGCTCAATGATGCTCAACAGCTCTTCATAGTCTTCATCATGGAGACAACACTCAGGGAAGCAGGGGAAGCTCCTGGCACTCAGGAGGCCTGCGAGCAGGAGGAGCTGGGATAGGACTGGGAGACAGGAGGAAGGCATTGGCAAGGAGCATGGAGGCTGCTAGCACAGACAGCTCCAAGTACATCAATGTCTGAGCCTCAGAGAGGAACAGCATCAATGTGATCCAACTGGCACCGTTATTCCCTATGGAACCAGCAGCTCTCATAGGATGCTGGATGTTTAGTGTCAGGAAAGGGATTTTGAAGGACAAATGAAGCCCATGGATGAGTTTTTCCCATTCCCATTCCCATTCCCATTCTGCTTTCGCAAGTTCCCCAAATGAGTCCGAGCCCCTTTGGATAAGCTCAAGAATCCCTAAGGAAGGAGGGTCATTGGTGCCACTCACACACAAAGAACTCGGGCAGCCTTGTCCCCATTGCCCTGTCCCTTAGCAATCCATGGCAGTTCGGGTGCTGTGGGTAGCAGAGGACAATAGGATATTGATAGGTGCATCCTACTGCATAGAGGGCTGGAGAGATGAGCCAGAGGCAGCAGGTGATGGAGCTTATCCATTGAAACCAGAGGAGCCTCCAGCCCATCCAGAGACAATATCCTAGGGGAAGGAGGTTGGAACAGAAACCTGGGATCTCACCAGCTTTGGCTCCAGTTCCCCCATATAACTTCAATGACTTTAACTTCCTTTTCCTTCCCCCCAATATGGGCAGTTTCCTTGCAGGGAATCATAGGATCATAATGGGAGAAGAGGAGGTGAAATCCACCCTGGGCAGTTCTCCCTTCGGAACATCACTTTGGGATGTTCCTGCTGGATCAGCCTCACAACTGCTACCCTACAGGTGACTGTTGGGATCCAAAGCCCAGCTCCTTCTGCAGGCCCTGGAGCTGCTCCAGCATCCTGGATACCCCAACAATGGCACTGAGGACTCATTAGAAAGCATTTGCTCCCATTGGGCTGCAGCAGAGGGGCAAGGCAGGAAGGGATAAAGCCACATCAACCCTCTCACCCAGGGCTGCTGCCCTGGTCCTCCTGCAGGAGATCCCAAAGACATTGGGACCATTGGAATGGATGGATCTCCATCATCCCACAGACCTCCTTGTGCTGTGGGGGGAACCATCAGCCTGATGTCCTCCCGGAGGTTCTGAGCTCGTTCCCATCTATCCCTGCACACTTAGGAGCATCCCAAACCTGCAGTCCCATTGCCCATGGTTGTGGCCAAGCCAAGCCCAGGTGACCAAGCCCTGAGCTGCAGGAAGGACACAAAAGGCAGGTGTGAAAACCAAACCCAAACCACCCCAAAAGTAGGATTGGAAGAGGAGAGGAAAGCAGGAAAACCCCATAGGAGAGGCTGAGGTTCAGGAGAGCCACTCACAGGTCCCAGTCATCCTCACAGCAGGAAGATGAGTCCTCTGCTGAGATTTGCTCTCGTTTTATACCTGCCTTAAGCAAACAAGGAGGCAACCTAATTGTGGTGGCTGGGGAGGGAACCTGGAGCACCAGGGATTCGTCATCCCATGGGAAGTGGTCATGGAGCTGGTTCCTCTGCCGGCTCCTTGTCCTTCCTCACCTGTGGTATCGGGTTTGGACACTGGGTCCATGGCCATTGGGAAGTGTGATCCTTGGGACACATGGAGCTGGGTTCACCCTCACTGGGAAGGGCAGAGGGTTACCCAGCACCCAAGGAAGGGTTTGGGTCTTTGGGATCGGAGCCGGTGGCTTGGGATTCGTTTGCATCCCGAAGGGACCTCTGAGCTCACATCCAGAACACCCACAATGGGGAGAATGGGCATTCCCAGGTGCTGGACACTCTATGGTCAGATTTGGCTTCATCCTGTCTCCATTAGGACTGAGCTTAGATGCCGTCACTGGGATGGCAAACACTGGGTCCATTACAGTCAAGCAGATGATGTACTCATATGGGGAAATGAAACCCCATTGTGGTGCTTCCTGGACTCCTGCACCCTAAGGGTGACCTCAGCACCCAGCCCCACAGAAGGGGCTTTCCCCATAGCCTCTTCTCAGCTGTGTTTAGTCATGGAACACTCCCCTTCCCTGCAATGCTCTCAGCTCTCCTTGCTTGGAGCCCAGGGATATGGGCATCAATGCACAAGCAAACTGCCCCTTGTGCCATTAGGGGTCTGGTCTTTGGGTGTCCTCCCAGGCAGGAGGGCTGAGGCTCCAGCTCTGCTCTCATTCATCTTGATGGAGCCTTTGGTTGTGGTTTGTTGTGTCCTTTGAGTGCTGCTCTTGGATTGATCCCATTCCCTTCCCTACAGCAGCGGGACCCACTGAACACATCCACATCCATGGGATCTATGTGCCTTGGGACACAGAGCTTGGGGTTATGTGGGGCTGTCCCAAGCCCAGCTCTGTGCTTGCTGGAGTGTGGGGTTCCTACAGCAAAGGGGAACTGTTGGGGTCTCCTTTCCTCTGCCTGGCCCCACAGGCTGCTTGGTCCTAACCTTCCCCCAATGCATCTCCATGGTGGTGATGCTGGGATGGGAGGTTTGGAAGAGATGGATCCAACCTATAGGGATTCCAGGAGTTATCCCTGCCCATATGAGGGCAAAACAAGGAGCTGGTTCCTCACATCCCATTCACCTGCTTTCATCTGCATCAGAATCGGGTGGAAACTGTCCCCCTAAGGGAAACCAAAGGGTTGTACGTCCTCCTTGAGGATTCTGTGTCCATCCACCAGTTTGATCCATGAAGAACTGGTCCTTGGTGCTGGATGTGGGGATTACCCCATTAAACCAGTGCTCCAGAGGGTCTGGGGAGAGGGCAGTTTGATGGAGCTTGCTTTGCTAAAGAGCCACCTCAGCACGTGTCCGGACAGGCTGCTTTAGGATGAGCCCAAATTACAGGGCTTATAGTCTAAGCCTGCCATGCCACCCGTTGCCAAAGCAGTTCCTCCCATGTTCCTGCTGCTTCCCTGAGCCTTACTGGAAACCCAGTTCCCACCTCAGGCCAGTTACAACACGAGGCTGGGGCAGGACAATGGGAGGGATGGAAACGGGATGGAATCAGCGGCGTGGGATGAGGAAAGGAAGGACAATTCCATGTAATCCCCTTGGCTTTTCATGTGGTTTTGTTCTTAATGAAGGAGGTAAAACCGGGTTTGGTGCCCAGCACCAGGGCGGGCAGACGTTGGTGTGGCATCATTGGCAGTGCATGGAGGAGCTGGAAGGAAGCACAGGGAGGTGCATAGGGTGGACGTGAGGAGTGAGCTGTGCATTAAACCCGGGTGGATTCATTAGTCCCAGACTAAGGTAGGCATCAGTTTCCAGAAGGAAAGATGCCCTTTCAAAGGGTTTCCTTACAACTCATTTCCTGCTCATCCAGAAGACACACAGAGCACGTCCCTTGTCCTTGCAAGGTGCAGCTGAGCTGATGCTCTGGTAGGTGTTAGGCTGGGTTCAGCTGTACCAGCCTTTCCTCTCCTTAGTGCAGTGCTGAGGCTTAGACCTTAGCCTGGGAACAGCGCTGATAACACCCATGGTTTTAGTGGGTGCTCAGTAATGTTCAGTCTGACCAAGGCAGGGAGGAGGGATCAGGACACCCACACTGACCAAAGGGTGTTCCACAGCATCCTGCCCAGTATAGAAACTGGGGTAGTTACATGGAAGGGTTAGATCAGGCTGGGTATGGGTCGGTGGGTGGTGAGCGGTTGTGTTCTCTGCCCTTGTTATTCCCCTTATCATTGTATATAATGGAGTAGTCCTGGGTTACCAGCTGGGCTTAAACCACATCAGCCCCAATGTGGGGCACAAAGGGTTGAGATCTTTGGGTCTGGTCTAGGGCTGGATGACGATGCAGGAGGACCAGGAGGGTTTCCCAAGGCTGGAATCCCATGTGTGGCAGGGGGTGTGGGATAACATGGGCCAGCATCTAGGCCAGTGCTGGGGCCCTGCAGGGCTTTGGACTAAAGCACTGAACAAGTGCAGACCCCACAGAGGTTAGGAAGACTCTTCAATGAGGTCTGTTGCCATCCTGGTTAGCAAATTAGGTTAATATAATTATATCTTATACAACTTTAATTTAGATAAATAGATATTTCCATAAATAGATATTTATATAAATAGATATTTCCATAAATAGATATTTATATAAAATAAATTTATACTTACTTTATTATATTTACTTTATATATATAAAATATATTCATGTATTAATATATATAAAATATATATTAATTTAATGTATATCTATTTAATTTACAAATTTAATTTATATAAATATATATTTCTATATATATTATATATTTATGTAAATTAAATGAATAATAATGACATTAAAATAAGTCAAATGAGAGGCAGTTCATGCAGTAGCATAAGCAACAGGTGGGTGGAAGGTTCCCTTTGGGAGGGTGAGCACCATGGTTGCCATGGGGAGATGGAATCCACCAGGATTCCATCCTTTATGATCGCATGGGAGATGTTGTCCTCTTGGCCAATGGCAGGGCTCAGATCTGCCCCTCATTTGCATCCCCATTTGCATATAAGGGGAGCTCAGGGGGGGTCTGAAGGGTCTGAGCAGTCTGAAGGGTCTGAGCCATGGTGTCCATTGCGGTGGAGCCCGTGAAGGGAACAAAGAGCAGGACCCAGAGGAAGAGGAGACCCCAGAGGAAGAGGAGGCTCCAGGATGGGAACAGGAGCAGGAGCCGCAAACCCATGGCCAAGAAGAGGAAGACTTCGGAGCGGAGGAAGCATCAGCCCATGGAGAGGAGGAAGCATCAGCCCATGGACAGGAGGAAGCATCAGCCCATGGAGAGGAGGAAGCATCAGCCCATGGAGGGGAGGAAGCATCAGCCCATGGAGAGGAGGAAGCATCAGCCCATGGAGGGGAGGAAGCATCAGCCCATGGAGAGGAGGAAGCATCAGCCCATGGAGAGGAGGAAGCATCAGCCCATGGAGAGGAGGAAGCATCAGCCCATGGACAGGAGGAAGCATCAGCCCATGGACAGGAGGAAGCATCAGCCCATGGAGAGGAGGAAGCATCAGCCCATGGACAAGAGGAAGCATCAGCCCATGGAGAGGAGGAAGCATCAGCCCATGGACAGAAGAGCTCCCAAACGTCCCTTTGGCCTCAACACCAGGAAGCTCAATGGGGCCAATGGGTCCGTCCGGTTCCTATCCCGCGAGGCCAAGGGCTTCCTGGTGACCTTCATGCAGGACATGTACAGGAGGGTGTCCAAGGAGGCCGAGCGGCTGCGGAGGCAGAGCCGGGAGCCCATGGTCAGTGCCATGCACGTCCTCACTGCCCTGCGCACTGTGGTGCCCGTGAGGAGGAGGATGAAGGCTCCGGCATCCCAAAGGAGGGGGTTGAAGGCAGCTCAGCTGCTGAGGGCCTGAGTGATGCCCATGATGGAGGATGATGAACTACATTGTCTATGTGCTGGGGTAATAAAGGACCAACAGCAGCTTGTGGTGGTGTCAGGGTGATGTGGGGCTGGGATGATGTGGGGCTGGGATGATGTGGGGCTGGGATGATGTGGGGCCGGGATGATGTGGGGCTGGATGATGTGGGGCTGGGATGATGTGGGGCTGGGATGATGTGGGGCCGGGATGATGTGGGGCTGGGATGATGTGGGGCCGGGATGATGTGGGGCCGGGATGATGTGGGGCCGGGATGATGTGGGGCTCGATGATGTGGGGCCGGGATGATGTGGGGCTCGATGATGTGGGGCTGGGATGATGTGGGGCTGGGATGATGTGGGGCCGGGATGATGTGGGGCCGGGATGATGTGGGGCCGGGATGATGTGGTGCCGGGATGATGTGGGGCTGGGATGATGTGGGGCTGGGATGATGTGGGGCTGGGATGATGTGGGGCCGGGATGATGTGGGGCCGGGATGATGTGGGGCCGGGATGATGTGGGGCTCGATGATGTGGGGCTGGGATGATGTGGGGCTGGGATGATGTGGGGCTGGGATGATGTGGGGCTGGGATGCAGCTCCGGGTTTCACCAGTGAGCATCTCTAAGTGGGGTTTGCCTTAATCTGGGCTCCCAGGGCTGCCTTGCTGCAAGGAGATGGTTTGATGGGTTCAATACATGTGTTTTAATGGGCAGCAGATGATGGGAATGGCTGGGAGAGGTGGGGAAAGACCAAGGCCAGTGATGGTGATGACCGGATGCACTGAACCCATCCCTCACCAGGTGCTGCCCATGGCAAGCAGCCTGTGCCACAAGGGTGCCAATGGCTGTTGGCATAAGGGAGTTCGCCATCAATGTGTGTGCTTTAAGGGCTGGATTTGGTGTGAAATCGCCCGTTATTGGCATCAGCAGGAGGGAGGGGAGGAAAACAGTGGGGGGGGTATTGAGTTGAAGGGGAAAAGGAAGCTTCCCTGACCGGGAATCGAACCCGGGCCGCGGCGGTGAGAGCGCCGAATCCTAACCACTAGACCACCAGGGAGGCGCTGGCAGCGATTCATCCCCATTGTGCTCTGTCAATAGGAGCGATGGGGACGGGATTTGGGGTAAAAAAGCGGAGAATTGGGGTTTTCCCTAAGGGGGGAGGGGAAGTTGTTGCAATAGGTTCTGGAAGTGTGTTTTCCAGCAGGAAAACGTGTGTCAGAAGTGGGATTTGAACCCACGCCTCCATTCGGAGACCAGAATTCCCAGCCTAGGGAAAGCGAAGCCTTGAGTCTGGCGCCTTAGACCACTCGGCCATCCTGACACTGTCCGAAGCCTTCCTCCCCCTCCTCATCCTCCCCCTGCTCATCCTCCCCCTCCTCATCCTCCCCCTCCCCATCCCTTCCCTGCCTCCTTTGCCAATGGGGGTTGTGGTGATGGGTTTGCCGTGTGCCAATGGGGGTTGTGGTGATGGGTTTGTCTCCCCATTTTAAGCCCTCTTATGGTTGCTGTGGGAGGCAGGGGTTGAATCCTCTGCATTAGGATTTGGGATCATTCCCATCCTTGGGCTCATTCCAAAGCAAATCACAATGATTCCTTCCCCTTTACTCCGGCTTTACCCATCCAGGGGGGGATCAAACCAACCGGAGGGCCAGGAGGGGGTACTGGTGCTGCGCCTGTTCAGCGCACGCCTGGCTTCGCAACGCTGCCCCCTGCCCGACCCTCACTCTCTGCCCCCGGGCACCACGGCCGTTGCCGTGGGCAGCAAGAACCCCCCCCGGCCCCGGCCGCCCGGGCCCAGGCGCCCTGCCAAGCCGCCCGAACGCCGGGCCACAGCGCCCAGGGCCAAAGGGCCAGGAGGGGGTACTGGTGCTGCGCCTGTTCAGCGCACGCCTGGCTTCGCAACGCTGCCCCCCGCCCGCCCCTCACTCTCTGCCCCCGGCCTCCAGGGCCGTTGCCGTGGGCAACAAGGCCCCCCCCCGGCCCCGGCCGCCCGGGCCCGGGCGCCCTGCCAAGCCGCCCGAACGCCGGGCCCCCGCGCCCGGGGCCGGAGGGCCAGGAGGGGGTACTGGTGCTGCGCCTGTTCAGCGCACGCCTGGCTTCGCAACGCTGCCCCCCGCCCGCCCCTCACTCTCTGCCCCCGGCCTCCAGGGCCGTTGCCCTGGGCAACAAGGCCCCCCCCGGCCCCGGCCGCCCGGGCCCGGGCGCCCAGCCAAGCCGCCCGAACGCCGGGGCCCCGCGCCCGGGGCCGGAGGGCCAGGAGGGGGTACTGGTGCTGCGCCTGTTCAGCGCACGCCTGGCTTCGCAACGCTGCCCCCCGCCCGCCCCTCACTCTCTGCCCCCGGCCCCCAGGGCCGTTGCCCTGGGCAGCAAGGCCCCCCCCCGGCCCCGGCCGCCCGGGCCCGGGCGCCCTGCCTAGCCGCCCGAACGCCAAGCGTCCGCGCCCGGGGCCGGAGGGCCAGGAGGGGGTACTGGTGCTGCGCCTGTTCAGCGCACGCCTGGCTTCGCAACGCTGCCCCCCGCCTGCCCCTCACTCTCTGCTCCCGGCCCCCAGGGCCGTTGCCGTGGGCAACAAGGCCCCCCCCAGGCCCGGCCGCCCGGGCCCGGGCGCCCTGCCAACCCGCCCGAACGCCGGGCCCCCGCGCCCGGGGCCGGAGGGCCAGGAGGGGGTACTGGTGCTGCGCCTGTTCAGCGCACGCCTGGCTTCGCAACGCTGCCCCCCGCCCGCCACTCACTCTCTGCCCCCGGCCCCCAGGGCCGTTGCCGTGGACAACAAGGCCCCCCCCGGCCCCGGCCGCCCGGGCCCAGGCGCCCTGCCAAGCCGCCCGAACGCCGGGCCCCCCGCGCCCGGGGCCGGAGGGCCAGGAGGGGGTACTGGTGCTGCGCCTGTTCAGCGCACGCCTGGCTTCGCAACGCTGCCCCCCGCCCGCCCCTCACTCTCTGCCCCCGGCCCCCAGGGCCGTTGCCGTGGGCAGCAAGGCCCCCCACCGGCCCCGGCCGCCCGGGCCCGGGCGCCCTGCCAAGCCGCCCGAACGCCGGGCCACAGCGCCCGGGGCCGGAGGGCCAGGAGGGGGTACTGGTGCTGCGCCTGTTCAGCGCACGCCTGGCTTCGCAACGCTGCCCCCCGCCCGCCCCTCACTCTCTGCCCCCGGACCCCAGGGCCGTTGCCGTGGGCAGCAAGGCCCCCCCCCGGCCCCGGCCGCCCGGGCCCGGGCGCCCTGCCAAGCCGCCCGAACGCCGGGCCCCAGCGCCGGGGGCCGGAGGGCCAGGAGGGGGTACTGGTGCTTCGCCTGTTCAGCGCACGCCTGGCTTCGCAACGCTGCCCCCCGCCCACCCCTCACTCTCTGCCCCCGGCCCCCAGGGCCGTTGCCGTGGGCAGCAAGGCCCCCCCCGGCCCCGGCCTCCCGGGCTCGGGCGCCCTGCCAAGCCGCCCGAACGCCGGGCCCCCGCGCCCGGGGCCGGAGGGCCAGGAGGGGGTACTGGTGCTGCGCCTGTTCAGCGCACGCCTGGCTTCGCAGCGCTGCCCCCCGCCCGCCCCTCACTCTCTGCCCCCGGCCCCCACGGCCGTTGCCGTGGGCAACAAGGCCCCCCCCAGGCCCCGGCCGCCCGGGCCCGGGCGCCCTGCCAAGCCGCCCGAACGCCGGGCCGCCGCGCCCGGGGCCGGAGGGCCAGGAGGGGGTACTGGTGCTGCGCCTGTTCAGCGCACGCCTGGCTTCGCAACGCTGCCCCCCGCCCGCCCCTCACTCTCTGCCCCTGGCCCCCAGGGCCGTTGCCGTGGGCAGCAAGGCCCCCCCCCGGCCCCGGCCGCCCGGGCCCGGGCGCCCTGCCAAACCGCCCGAACGCCGGGCCACAGCGCCCGGGGCCAAAGGGCCAGGAGGGGGTACTGGTGCTGCGCCTGTTCAGCGCACGCCTGGCTTCGCAACGCTGCCCCCCGCCCGCCCCTCACTCTCTGCCCCCGGCCCCCAGGGCCGTTGCCGTGGGCAAAAAGGCCCCCCCCCCGGCCCCGGCCGCCCGGGCCCGGGCGCACAGCCAAGCCGCCCGAACGCCGGGCCCCCGCGCCCGGGGCCGGAGGGCCAGGAGGGGGTACTGGTGCTGCGCCTGTTCAGCGCACGCCTGGCTTCGCAACGCTGCCCCCCGCCTGCCCCTCACTCTCTGCTCCCGGCCCCCAGGGCCGTTGCCGTGGGCAACAAGGCCCCCCCCGGCCCCGGCCGCCCGGGCCCGGGCGCCCTGCCAACCCGCCCGAACGCCGGGCCCCCGCGCCCGGGGCCGGAGGGCCAGGAGGGGGTACTGGTGCTGCGCCTGTTCAGCGCACGCCTGGCTTCGCAACGCTGCACCCCGCCTGCCCCTCACTCTCTGCTCCCGGCCCCCAGGGCCGTTGCCGTGGGCAACAAGGCCCCCCCCCAGGCCCGGCCGCCCGGGCCCGGGCGCCCTGCCAAGCCGCCCGAACGCCGGGCCCCCGCGCCCGGGGCCGGAGGGCCAGGAGGGGGTACTGGTGCTGCGCCTGTTCAGCGCACGCCTGGCTTCGCAACGCTGCCCCCCGCCCGCCCCTCACTCTCTGCCCCCGGCCCCCAGGGCTGTTGCAGTGGGCAGCAAGGCCCCCCCCCGGCCCCGGCCGCCCGGGCCCAGGCGCCCTGCCAAGCCGCCCGAACGCCGGGCCCCCGCGCCCGGGGCCGGAGGGCCAGGAGGGGGTACTGGTGCTGCGCCTCTTCAGCGCACGCCTGGCTTCGCAACGCTGCCCCCCGCCCGCCCCTCACTCTCTGCCCCCGGCCCCCCGGGCCGTTGCCGTGGGCAGCTAGGCCCCCCCCCCGGACCCGGCCACCCGGGCCCGTGCGCCCTGCCAAGCCGCCCGAACGCCAAGCCCCCGCGCCCGGGGCCGGAGGTCCAGGAGGGGGTACTGGTGCTGCGCCTGTTCAGCGCACGCCTGGCTTCGCAACGCTGCCCCCCGCCCGCCCCTCACTCTCTGCCCCCGGCCCCCAGGGCCGTTGCCGTGGGCAGCTAGGCCCCCCCCCCGGACCCGGCCGCCCGGGCCCGGGCGCCCTGCCTAGCCGCCCGAATGCCAAGCGTACGCGCCAGGGGCCGGAGAGCCAGGAGGGGGTACTGGTGCTGCGCCTGTTCAGCGCACGCCTGGCTTCGCAACGCTGCCCCCCGCCCGCCCCTCACTCTCTGCCCCCGGCCCCCAGGGCCGTTGCCGTGGGCAGCAAGGCCCCCCCCCGGCCCCGGCCGCCCGGGCCCGGGCGCCCTGCCAAGCCGCCCGAACGCCGGGCCCCAGCGCCTGGGGCCGGAGGGCCAGGAGGGGGTACTGGTGCTGCGCCTGTTCAGCGCACGCCTGGCTTCGCAACGCTGCCCCCCGCCCGCCCCTCACTCTCTGCCCCCGGCCCCCAGGGCCGTTGCCGTGGGCAAAAAGGCCCCCCCCCGGCCCCGGCCGCCCGGGCCCGGGCGCCCAGCCAAGCCGCCCGAACGCCGGGCCCCCGCGCCCGGGGCCGGAGGGCCAGGAGGGGGTACTGGTGCTGCGCCTGTTCAGCGCACGCCTGGCTTCGCAACGCTGCCCCCCGCCTGCCCCTCACTCTCTGCTCCCGGCCCCCAGGGCCGTTGCCGTGGGCAACAAGGCCCCCCCCAGGCCCGGCCGCCCGGGCCCGGGCGCCCTGCCAACCCGCCCGAACCCAGGGCCCCCGCGCCCGGGGCCGGAGGGCCAGGAGGGGGTACTGGTGCTGCGCCTGTTCAGCGCACGCCTGGCTTCGCAACGCTGCCCCCCGCCCGCCCCTCACTCTCTGCCCCCGGCCCCCAGGGCCGTTGCCGTGGGCAAAAAGGCCCCCCCCCGGCCCCGGCCGCCCGGGCCCGGGCGCCCTGCCAAGCCGCCCGAACGCCGGGCCCCCGCGCCCGGGGCTAGAGGGCCAGGAGGGGGTACTGGTGCTGCGCCTGTTCAGCGCACGCCTGGCTTCGCAACGCTGCCCCCCGCCCGCCCCTCACTCTCTGCCCCTGGCCCCCAGGGCCGTTGCCGTGGGCAGCAAGGCCCCCCCCCCGCCCCGGCCGCCCGGGCCCGGGCGCCCTGCCAAGCCGCCCGAACGCCGGGCCACAGCGCCCGGGGCCAAAGGGCCAGGAGGGGGTACTGGTGCTGCGCCTGTTCAGCGCACGCCTGGCTTCGCAACGCTGCCCCCCCGCCCGCCCCTCACTCTCTGCCCCCGGCCTCCAGGGCCGTTGCCCTGGGCAACAAGGCCCCCCCCCGGCCCCGGCCGCCCGGGCCCGGGCGCCCTGCCAAGCCGCCCGAACGCCGGGCCCCCGCGCCCGGGGCCGGAGGGCCAGGAGGGGGTACCGGTGCTGCGCCTGTTCAGCGCACGCCTGGCTTCGCAACGCTGCCCCCCGCCCGCCCCTCACTCTCTGCCCCCGGCCCCCAGGGCCGTTGCCGTGGGCAACAAGGCCCCCCCCCCGGACCCGGCCGCCCGGGCCCGGGCGCCCAGCCTAGCCGCCCGAACGCCGGGCCCCCGCGCCCGGGGCCGGAGGGCCAGGAGGGGGTACTGGTGCTGCGCCTGTTCAGCGCACGCCTGGCTTCGCAACGTTGCCCCCCGCCCGCCCCTCACTCTCTGCCCCCGGCCCCCAGGGCTGTTGCCGTGGGCAACAAGGCCCCCCCCCGGCCCCGGCCGCCCTGGCCCGGGCGCCCTGCCAAGCCGCCAGAACGCCGGGCCCCCGCGCCCGGGGCCGGAGGGCCAGGAGGGGGTACTGGTGCTGCGCCTCTTCAGCGCACGCCTGGCTTCGCAACGCTGCCCCCCCGCCCGCCCCTCACTCTCTGCCCCTGGCCCCCCGGGCCGTTGCCGTGGGCAGCAAGGCCCCCCCCCCGGACCCGGCCACCCGGGCCCGTGCGCCCTGCCAAGCCGCCCGAACGCCAAGCCCCCGCGCCCGGGGCCGGAGGTCCAGGAGGGAGTAATGCTGCTGCGCCTTTTCAGCGCACACCTGGCTTCGCAACGCTGCCCCCCGCCCGCCCCTCACTCTCTGCCCCCGGCCCCCAGGGCCGTTGCCGTGGGCAACAAGGCCCCCCCCCCGGACCCGGCCGCCCGGGCCCGGGCGCCCTGCCTAGCCGCCCGAATGCCAAGCGTCCGCACCAGGGGCCGGAGAGCCAGGAGGGGGTACTGGTGCTGCGCCTGTTCAGCGCACGCCTGGCTTCGCAACGCTGCCCCCCGCCCGCCCCTCACTCTCTGCCCCGGCCCCCAGGGCCGTTGCCGTGGGCAACAAGGCCCCCCCCGGCCCCGGCCGCCCGGGCCCGGGCGCCCTGCCAACCCGCCCGAACGCCGGGCCCCCGCGCCCGGGGCCGGAGGGCCAGGAGGGGGTACTGGTGCTGCGCCTGTTCAGCGCACGCCTGGCTTCGCAAACGCTGCCCCCCGCCTGCCCCTCACTCTCTGCCCCCGGCCCCCAGGGCCGTTGCCGTGGGCAACAAGGCCCCCCCCAGGCCCGGCCGCCCGGGCCCGGGCGCCCTGCCAAGCCGCCCGAACGCCGGGCCCCCCGCGCCCGGGGCCGGAGGGCCAGGAGGGGGTACTGGTGCTGCGCCTGTTCAGCGCACGCCTGGCTTCGCAACGCTGCCCCCCGCCCGCCCCTCACTCTCTGCCCTCGGCCTCCAGGGCCGTTGCCGTGGGCAGCAAGGCCCCCCCCCCCGACCCCGCCCGCCCAGGCCCGGGCCGCCCTAACAAGCCGCCCGAACGCCGGGCCCCCGCGCCCGGGGCCGGAGGGCCAGGAGGGGGTACTGGTGCTGCGCCTGTTCAGCGCACGCCTGGCTTCGCAACGCTGCCCTCCGCCCGCCCCTCACTCTCTGCCCCCGGCCCCCAGGGCCGTTGCCGTGGGCAACAAGGCCCCCCCGGCCCGGCCGCCCGGGCCCGGGCGCCCTGCCAAGCTGCCCGAACGCCGGGCACCTGCGCCCGGGGCCGGAGGGCCAGGAGGGGGTACTGGTGCTGCGCCTGTTCAGCGCACGCCTGGCTTCGCAACGCTGCCCCCCGCCCGCCCCTCACTCTCTGCCCCCGGCCCCCAGGGGCCGTTGCCGTGGGCAGCAAGGCCCCCCCCCGGCCCCGGCCGCCCGGGCCCGGGCGCCCTGCCAAGCCGCCCGAACGCCAAGCCCCCCGCGCCCGGGGCCGGAGGGCCAGGAGGGGGGTACTGGTGCTGCGCCTGTTCAGCGCACGCCTGGCTTCGCAACGCTGCCCCCCGCCCGCCCCTCACTCTCTGCCCCCGGCCCCCAGGGCCGTTGCCGTGGGCAGCAAGGCCCTCCCCCCGGCCCCGGCCGCCCGGGCCCGGGCGCCCTGCCAAGCCGCCCGAACGCCGGGCCCCCGCGCCCGGGGCCGGAGGGCCAGGAGGGGGTACTGGTGCTGCGCCTGTTCAGCGCACGCCTGGCTTCGCAACGCTGCCCCCCGCCCGCCCCTCACTCTCTGGCCCCCGGCCCCCAGGGCCGTTGCCGTGGGCAGCAGGGCCCCCCCCCGGCCCCGGCCGCCCGGGCCCGGGCGCCCTGCCAAGCCGCCCGAAACGCCGGGGCCCCCCGCACACGGGGCCGGAGGGCCAGGAGGGGGTACTGGTGATGCGCCTGTTCAGCGCACGCCTGGCTTCGCAAGGCTGCCCCCCGCCCGCCCCTCACTCTCTGCCCCCGGCCCCCAGGGCCGTTGCCGTGGGCAGCAAGGCCCCCCCCCGGCCCCGGCCGCCCGGGCCCGGGCGCCCTGCCAAGCCGCCTGAACGCCGGGTCCCAGCACCCGGGGCCGGAGGGCCAGGAGGGGGTACTGGTGCTGCGCCTGTTCAGCGCACGCCTGGCTTCGCAACGCTGCCTTTCCCAGCCCCTCACTCTCTGCCCCCGGCCCCCAGGGCCGTTGCCGTGGGCAGCAAGGCCCCCCCCCCCGGCTCCGGCCGCCCGGGCCAGGGCGCCCTGCCAAACCGCCCCAACGCCGGGCCCCGCGCCCGGGGCCGGAGGGCCAGGAGGGGGTACTGGTGCTGCGCCTGTTCAGCGCACACCTGGCTTCGCAACACTGCCCCCCGCCCGCCCCTCACTCTCTGCCCCCGGCCCCCTGGGCCGTTGCCGTGGGCAGCAGGGCCCCCCCCCGGCCCCGGCCGCCCGGGCGCCCTGCCAAGCCGCCCGAACGCCGGGCCCCTGGGCCCGGGGCCGGAGGGCCAGGAGGGGGTACTGGTGCTGCGCCTGTTCAGCGCACGGCTGGCTTCGCAACGCTGCCCCCCGCCCTCCCCGTCACTCTCTGCCCCAGGCCCCCAGGGCCGTTGCCGTGGGCAACAAGGCCCCCCCCCAGGTCCGGCCGCCCGGGCCCCGGGCGCCCTGCCAAGCCGCCCGAACGCCGAGCCCCTGCGCCCGGGGCCGGACGGCCCCGGAGGGGGTACTGGTGCTGCGCCTGTTCAGCGCACGCCTGGCTTCACAACGCTGCCCCCCGCCTGCCTCTCACGTCTCTGCCCCCGGCCCCCAGGGCCGTTGCCGTGGGCAACAAGGCCCCCCCCCGGCCCCGGCCGCCCGGGCCCCGGCGCCCTGCCAAGCCGCTCGAAACGCCGGGCCCCCGCGCCCGGGGCCGGAGGGCCAGGAGGGGGTACTGGTGCTGCGCCTGTCAGCGCACGCCTGGCTTCGCAACGCTGCCCCCCGCCCGCCCCTCACTCTCTGCCCCCGGCCCCCAGGGCCGTTGCCGTGGGCAGTAGGGCCCCCCCCCGGCCCCCGGCCGCCCGGGCCCGGCGCCCTGCCAACCCGCCCGAACGACCGGGCCCCCCGCCCGGGGCCGGAGGGCCAGGAGGGGGTACTGGTGCTGCGCCTGTTCAGCGCACGCCTGGCTTCGTAACGCTGCCCCCCGCCCGCCCCTCACTCTCTGCCCCGGGCCCCCAGGGCCGTTGCCGTGGGCAGCAAGGCCCCCCCCGGCCCCGGCCGCCCGGGCCCGGGCGCCCTGCCAAGCCGCCCGAACACCCGGCCCCCGCGCCCGGGGCCGGAGGGCCAGGAGGGGGTACTGGTGCTGCGCCTGTTCAGCGCACGCCTGGCTTCGCAACGCTGCCCCCTGCCCACCCCTCACTCTCTGCCCCCGGCCCCCAGGGCCGTTGCCGTGGGCAACAAGGCCCCCCCCCGGGCCCGGCCGCCCGGACCCGGGCGCCCTGCCAAGCCGCCCGAACGCCGGGCCCCTGCGCCCGGGGCCGGAGGGCCAGGAGGGGGGTACTGGTGCTGCGCCTGTTCAGCGCACGCCTGGCTTCGCAACGCTGCCCCCCGCCCGCCCCCTCACTCTCTGCCCCTGGCCCCCAGGGCCACTGCCATGGGCAGCAAGGCCCCCCCCCGGCCCCGGCCGCCCGGGCCCGGGCGCCCTGCCAAGCCGCCCGAACGCCGGGCCCCCCGCGCCCGGGGCCGGAGGGCCAGGAGGGGGTACTGGTTT